>NW_009260136.1:28235-47919 GCF_000687185.1 Egretta garzetta
CCAACCCAGTGACTCAGAGCTGCAGAAAACTCTGCTCAGTCCCCTTTGCGCCCTATAAAGTTCCTTCTACCCTTTGCAACCTGCTCCCTCCTTCCATCCTTCCCGCTGCCATGCAACCTGCTCTGTCTTCCCTGCAGCCATGTGACCTGCTTTCTGCAGCTACTCAACCCTTTTCTGCATGAGCTACCAGCACTGTTGCTCCTGGGCCTGCCACACCATGTACCTTCTGAAACTCTGCCTCTGAGCAGGTGCAGCAGCTTCCCCTGGGAAGAAGTAGTCTTTCCCTCCCTCCAGCAGCCCACTTCACTCAAGTCTCTTAAAGGAGAACAATTACATTCTGAACAAATACATAAACCAAACACTGAACAGCAAGCAAGGCATGGCCTGTGACTTGTCCCCAGTCACTGGACTTTGATCCCGAAATTAAAGGGTTTTAAGACCAGGAAATGCAGTCCTCACTGCAAGTTTCTCAGGGTTTGCAAAGAAAACAAATAGAAAAGTTGGATGGGGTTTCTCAAAGGAAACTGAAGGAGTAAGGAGTTAAAAATGAAACAAGATTTAAGCACCTAACTGCATACCTTCTACAAAACCTACAACCAGAATAGAAATTAGTACCATGCAATATTCACCTTCAGAATAGGTCTAGATCCATCTTTGCTTTTCTGAAAGAAAAGCTCCAAACCCACATAAAACTAAATGTATTAGCACCCAGAGTACATTTTTCTAGGCATGTATGTTTGAGAAATTGAATTCTGATTAACTTAAATGACTTAAGGTTACAGAGGCCTACAGTTCAATTGGAGTAAGACCCTTTGGAATATAATTAGGATCACAAAAGAACTTTCCACTCTAACTATGGGCAGATAAGCCAAAAATCAGCTGCAACAGGAAACCACTCCTGTACAACATCTGTTCAGGCATTTATGTGGCATTAGTTCATTTCCTACTCTACAGGTGTTCCACATAACAAAGCCTATTAGACATGATGCTTGTATCAACACTAGCAAAGATGCAAAGGATCAACAAGGCCATGCTTAAATGACTGTGCCACGAGCACGGTGTGAACTCGTGAACGGATGCCTTGTTTTAACAGCACCCAAGTTAAATGTAAAAAGGTATACAAGCTGTTTATGCAGAAGAGAAGGATGTGAAGATTCTGACATGTAAAATCTTCACAATTTAAAATATGGACAGATTTCCTGTCTAAAAAACATCACCCAAGAACCACAGAGCTATTATTACTCATGACATACTCTTTTCCTAAGCAAGTCTTAGTTCCAGGGCAATAAAACCACTCAAAACTGATTCTGTGTCTTGAAAACTAGCAATCAGTTGACTGATCCCCTTTATGCAATAGACTCATACACACCCCTTGTTTCTTTGACCACTCATTCCACCTAAGTCTAAAGCAAATATATAGGCAACCTTTGCTTTTCACATGCCATACATCCAGCATAAAAAAAAAAAAAAAAAAAAAAAAAAAAAAGAGAGAGAGACCCTCATGGCACTGCTGCTATACAAACACATAAAAGATCACTGTTTACAAAGGACAAGAGCATCCATGCTAATCAATCCACTCATCTAGGTATCTGTAGGTGGTGGTATAGATTATACTAAAGCAAAGTTCAAAAGCTCAGAAACAAAATGTCTATAAAGTAAGACAGCACATCAGGACATACTTTTTTTATTTTTACAAAACAATATTGTCTAATTTTACAGCCTTTGAAAGTAGTGATGGGTGCATGAGCTAGTGAAGGAAGGAAATAACTTTTGCTGCTCAAAAAACCCCACTATAGCTAATTATGTTTAAAAAACCAAACCCAAACAATTATGTAAGTACATAAGCTAAAATTGACCTTCAATGGGTTATTATGGATGCTAAATTTAGGATTCCTCCTCTCTGATTCCAAAAACATTGTAATTATCTCAATTTTTTGAAAATAAGCTTTACTTAGATTTTAAGGAATTACAGTCTTGACGTACCGTGATAAATATCCTGCAGAGAACCACCTCCACAAAACTCCATGCAAATCCATAGCTTGTCTCGTCTAAAAAGTGAACAAAACCATTCATTAGCTATCAGATTTGAAAAAAGCACCTATTAGACATAAGTCAAGAGGACTCAAACACTATAAAGCACAACATAACAAGCTCTGTATTACAAAAAGTACAAGTCAAACAATGAATATGATTTAACCTTTATGTGATATTTCGCTGTCAGAAGAATAACTAATGAAATACCCAAAATATTCCAGGGTTTATCAGAGTAATAGAAACAGCATTAGTGAAACATACACACTAATTTTTGTTCAAGATCTACTATGAAAATGAAATATATTATTTCCAAGAGCAGAGAGAAAACAGATATGCGTTCTTATTTCTTCCTCATTTTCACTTCTCCGCTTTTTTCAGAGGAGTTAACAGAAATAAAAAAGAAAAAAAAAGAAACAAACCCAAAACAAAAAGCCCTGGGGATATCGCTCAACTCAATTTCTTTCACCACAAATTGAGTGAAACTTTAGTTCTTTAGTCAAAGCTAGGCAGAGTGGAGCCCATACTGTGTATAAGTGCCTTCTCAGATGCAGTTTTTCCCCCTCAAAAATACATACGGATATTTTTGGTGGCAGGGGTCAGAGGGAAGTTCTTTAGATTCCTGTAAGGGAATCAATCCAGTTTGACTCACTATACCTCCATAAAAGGTGCTTTCCAAGAACAGACAACGGGCTGAAGGATTCAAAGGTATCTTCGATTATGGGCACTAAATTCTATCTTCACTTTGTAATTTTCACTGGTAAGACAGATGTACCACATGCAGCTGCAAAAAGGCATTTTGGAGAGCAGAAAATTCAGGACTTGCCTAGTTATTCCTGGCCATCAAATCACACAGGAAAGAAAAATTGCATACAACCACCTTAGGGCAGATTGAGACATGGGACAAGCAAATGGAAGACTGATGATTTTTATGCAGCTTGCCCACAACCCCTATTCTTGGGTTTCTTGAATTCATAAGGCTCTGTTAGAATAGCTGAGACATCAGTGAGCAATGCCAACATTCATGGAAGTGTTTTTGCAAGGCAATGGTGTAAGTGCTGAGTTTATCCCCTGAACTGCAAAATGCAAGTATTTCTCACCAGCAGGTAACAGCTAGAATAGCTGCTGTTCCAAGGAAGAACTCTTTTTTGGATCTTCTCCCCTCTTATGTCCATAGTCCACATGGTCCTCAAAGCTACACTCTGGCTGCTTTCTCTAGTGGTGGAAAAGGTATTGTTCAGGCACTACAGAGGTTTTAAGCAATGGAAGGCCCTGGCTGTTAACTCCATACATTTCTAGGGGTTAATTAAAGCATTGCTTGAAATAATATGAAGGCTTTCCACTGAGATAACTGATCAAAGTCAGACAGAGAAGCAATGTCATTACCTGTGAAAGAAAAGAGAATTAGCAGAGGCGGCAGGGGAACACGAGTAAGAAAGAAGCACTGAAGAGACAGACATCTTCAAGTCCCTTGTTTATTCCTCACAGTGATGCAGGGCTCAGACAGGGACACTTTTGGGGGCACTAGCAGCAGCAGAGTGGAAGTGGGAAAAGAGCAGGACAACCACAGCAGCCTTGGGACAGCACCAGAGCACCCACAAAGTAAAAGACCTGAAGTAGATAAGTGCTGTAAATTCACACCTTCACTTACTGGGCATTAACTTGCCAGCAGGGAAAAGCCCTACAGAAAAGGCTAAAAACATATGAGGATCAAAAGATGAGATTGCATTTCTAATACGCTATCTAGCCTTTTATAACTGTGCCTAACAGCTTTGAGACAGGCAAAGATCCATGTAATCAACAGTAACAGTGTATGCAGTTACCCGTGTCAGCAGAGCACATGGCAAGCACAGCAAACAAAACAGACAGGATCAACAGTACCATTTAGTGTCTGCAACTTAACACCTAAGCTAACAGCAAAGCAGAAATTTGACTGTCTGGAAAAGCCATACGTAAACAGAAGAAAAGCATGAGGAACAATATGCTGATAAGTGCCAAGTATAGGAAGATGGTATTTTTCTTCCTGTTCTTAGCATTGAGAGATACTTGGAAAACAAAAGGTCAATGAGAGGCCTCAAAGACAGCCGTTTGATTGCACAAACGAAAGAAAGAGAAGCACTGGACCAAAGAATGGGGAGGGGACCAACCAAGACCACAAGACAGTGCCAAAATACATACTTTATGTGCCAAAATTTAATTCTGGGTCTACAAAGGTATATTTTGATACCCTGAGACAAGAGGGAAACTGCTTTTTAAAGAAAAAGCATCCCCAGCCTGAATACAGCATCACGAGAAGAGGCACCATTTCAACCTAAAAATTTTAAAGGAAACTGAATGCAACAATAATATTTGTTCACAGTCTGTTTTCAGGTGAAAACTTAAAAAGTTATCAGAAACAACTTTTTATTAGTTACACTAAGCAATCTCTTCCCATTATGACTAGTTAAAAGAAGCAGCTGGTTAGACAACTGGATACATTTGTCAGTGCTTCTACAACGCCAATAATCTCACCTCCAGAAACAAACACAAATGGAACCATCACATTCCGGTCAGAAGTTCGTATGTTAAAAAAACAGCTTGGGGTAACTTCAACAGCACTGCAGAGCCCCAGCCCTCCCCTCTGCCATTCCTCACTTACTTCTTTCTTCTAAATTTGTCTTCTGTAAAGGTTTGTAACAATGACTTCCAGCTTTGTGGAGCATGCCAGGCTTAATGTCACACATCAAGAAAAATGTTGACACAACTTCCTTACCATTACTACAGACAGGTACAAATAAAGTAATCATATGCAGTGGAGGACATCTTAACATACAAGAAAGTAATCTCTTCCCAAACAAAGGCAGGCTTTGAGGTTGGGAGGAAGATTAAGGAGGGTGGGACACTATGTGGTCCTAGCCACACAACTTTCAGAAAATGCAACATCCCTTTAAGAAGCTTAGTTACCGTAACATGGAGCTTCCAAATACTGCGTTTAGGAGATTACAAGATCCCTTATCAACTTTACCACCTGACAGTCTGTAAGATGCTGTCAAACAGACTAGTAAATCCACAAATTCTCAAAAAAATTTTAACATGACACTGTAGTATGTAGCAGTATTAAGAATTGACTGTTCATGCACAAGAAGCCTGCCGGTCCTGCACAGAATGGAAATAACGCCCAATTTAGGTTAACCTTCAAATTAACCTTAAACATTCAAAACTGAAGTACAGACACTCCTAGTTTGCAATACCAAGTCCCTCCATGTACACACGCTCTATCTGTATGCACACCCACACAAATATGTGCATAATGTAGCTCACGGACCATCTTGGCATTAAAAAAGCATTAAAAAAGCAATCAGGCTGCCAAGACAAGCATCCTTCAAGATATAGGATGCCAGAACAGCATAGCTTGTTGATTTTATCTTCAGACTTCGATCCCTTCCGGCACATGTATACACGATAATGCAAGCAGTACACAATCACACACTCCCAGCCTCATTCAGTGTAGCATACAGATGGTGTTCACCTAATGGGCTAGTCAACAGCTTGCTTTCCACTTCATTCTCATACTATCAGTGCATTTCTACTTAATCTTATTCTGAAAATATATTTGCTCTTGGAAAGTTCCTTCGTATTCCACACTAAACTATGCTTGGGAACTACTAATGTGACCAGCTTTTCCACTACAGACTTTTGAAAAGCTAACTATAAAGCAAACATAATTCAAAACACAGATTCTATTGATTTTAGTTGCATTTGTCAGCATGCAATGCTTTCACTCATCAGACAAAAGCTAGCAAGATACTCACCAAGAAAGATGAAGTGAACCCCACCACTGACAAAACACGGCGTCAGTGATCATCCAGGGCTATTCATGACACTGAATACAGGAGTCAGGGAGATGAAACTCCTCAGGACAGCATTAGTCAGCTGAGGTTCTGCATGAGACCTCTCCTTCTCTAGCATTTATTGCCAGGACTTTCTCTCTTCCCCAACACTGCTTCTAAGTTCTGGCACACTCAGTGCTATCCAATTTCAGTCTGCTCCAACCACACAGACGTTCAGCATCAAAGTCACAAAGTGTTCCACACCTGCCATTTCAACATTCTGTCCCAGCTCATCCCAGAGCAAATTAAGGAATGCTCAACAACGGCCAAGCAAGCCAGGGAGCACGCATTAGCTCTTCTGTAGCACTACGAACATGCACAAACCAGACACTGATGGCTAGAAAAGAAACAGTAACTGGGATATCCCAAGCTCTAGCTGATCTAGAATGAAAGTAAAATAAATGCAGTATCTCAGAAGATAACTTGGTCAAATTTGAAGGGCTTTTTAAAAGGAAAAGATGCACTCCAAATGTAAGAGCCAAATTCTGTCATATATTCCTGCTTCAAAGATGGCAATTTTTTGCTGAAAGGCTTTCATGTACCAACATTTTTCATGTGAATATACCATCTATATCATACCACCCCCAATCCAAAAGCACTTGGCCAAGATTGCTGAAAAGCTTTTGGCTGCAGCAGGAGATTTTCAGCTGGAGTTGGCAAAGTCTAGCACATGTGTGAGTAACTCACCTTGGCATCTTCCTATTATGAGTAGTCTAGAAACCTTCACAACATGCAGAGATACCATGTCCCACCTCTATTGTCCCCATGCAGACAGAAGATACGTGAATAATCAAAAGGAATGATAAGCCTCTGCCATAAAGAGCATCACGACTTTTCAGACCCTTTTACAAACTTTTATTACATGGCATATGCCTAAAATTATGGGAACATTAGGTTCACAAAATCCAGCATTAAAAGGACTAGTCCTTGAATATCACGCGATTGCTATATATTGCATAAAACATTTGTCAGGATGTATTAAAAAAAAATTAAAATAGCAAACGTTATTAGAAGCTAGCCAATTTTTTCAATACTGAGCCTTTGCATGGAGTATGAGTTTACCATACTTGTAAAAAATAAGCATAATACCTTACAAAAGGAATTACACAAAAGAATAATGAGCCAGAACAAGTTACGTATACTAACTTTAAGTGTCCTAAACAACTCTGCAACTCAAAAGGGAAAAGCAAAGATAAAAGAGCTAGAATATTAGTCATTTTTAGATTCCAAAACAAATCCAAAACACAAATCACCCATGGGCTTTTTAAAGGCTTCACGGTTTACACTTGGGTACTTCAGTATGAAATTGTCCTTAAAGGTTAACATAGCACTAATACGCTTAAGCAAGGAAAAAACCAGGTTTTTTCATCCTTATTTCCCCATAACATTCAGTTTTGAGTTCTCAGACAACTGGTGTTGGCATGTAAAATTAAGTCAGAACGTATCTGAGAACTCTATATTATGCAATATTTGTACTTCCCAAAGTTTTACATATTTAAGAGACATTTTACTGAAACAGATTTAAAAGATACTATATATACAGACTCTTCCTTCATACTTGTCATACTTCTGCTTAACTTTCCATTTATGTATTAAATTCAAAGCTTTTAAATGACAACTCATTTCCATGGAAACATGGTCACCGAAAGATTTTGCTATGAGAAACATTTTTTATAGAGAGACAGTGTAGTAAACAGAACAGATTTTAAGGTAAATGAAAAAAAATAAATATATAAAAGTGGATAATATTTATTCGGTAAATTATGTTTTGCCTAACTCACCTTATAGACCTGTCCTTTGCAATGAGCTAGACAGGCATTTTTAAGTGAGCAAAAGAAACAAACTGTACCTGAGATAGCTGCCAAAATAAGCAACAATGTTTTGATGTTTACAGTCTTTCATCATAATGATTTCCTGCTGCACAACAGCAAAATCTTCTCCTGAAAAGAAGAATGAATATTCATACTCAAATCTCAACTAGACTTTCAGTACATGTTTATAAAATAAACATTTTGAGTAATTAAAACTAATTATCTGCCAGTTTCACAGACATATAAAGCAGCTGTAAACCAGTATTTATCAGCAAGGGCTTAGCAATAAGTAACTATATTCTTAAGAAGTTTCATTCTGGGCCAGATGGACCTCACATTTGCTATCTGATTCCTTTCATGATATTGGTCATAGCTTTTTCTAAAATCTTTATTTTTCCCCAGATCCTGCGGTGTGCATCTGCATGCACCCTGCCAATAACCCAGGTTCTTAAAAACACAAAAAAACTTCACTATTTTTGACCACATGTGTAACACCCATTAGTTCATCTTCCTGAGCAAAACCCATCCAATAGCATGCTGCTGCAACTTTTCAGAAAACTCAGTAAGCACATAAATTTATGGACTGTGCATAACTTATGTCCAGATAAAACACTGACATAGATGTGGCAGTCTTACTATTTAGTACCTCAGTTGCCCCTGTCTTTCTACAAAAGGTTCTTACCAGATGTGTACAGAGAAAATAATGTACAAAACTGAAAACCCAACATGCTTCCCAGAGACGCTTTTGTTTTGGGTGTGTTGTGCAGGGGTTTTGTAGGTAAGCTAAAGAGGGAAGGCGAGAAAGACATCAAGATGCAAGAGAATGTTGGTAACGGATATTTGACAGCTTTTTAAATTAATTTTTTTTTTTTTTTTTTTTTTTTTTTTTAAAGAAATACATGTCAAGTGCTCCTCTGCAGTTCAGTATCTTACACTGGAGCTCCTCTGAAATTTCTTAAGTCATAAGGGCAAATTGTAGTTAGTCTGGTATGCTATTTACAAAGAAGTTCTTCTGAAGTTTGTTTAGTTACTAGATACAGACAGTTCACAAAAAACAACTCATTCTTACTAACTTCAAGGACTTCATAGGTAAAGTAAGACTGAAGACCTAAACCAACCATTTAACTAAATAACTTAAGACACTCTATAAGCAAGTTGAAAAAACAAGAAAATTCACACTATGTCTCCTTTTAGTGTAATGCTGTAGCACACTTCAGCATAACTCAAGAGAGCTTTTAAAACAGAAGCCAAAGCTATTGTCTGTAAAGTTGAATGTATACACTAAGCTCATATTTATCAATTGTCACAACCCAAAATCACTTCTCAAATATGGCTGTTAATAATTTTCAAACATAACACAAATTCCAAGAGAACTGGACATGCCATTACCTAAGAAAACGTTTTAAGTTTCTCCCAATACATTAACATACCGGTGACCTAACCATTTGGTTATTTTTAACCAGAAATCTGATAATTCAAGTGTATTTTATTTAACTGATAGCAAATTTCAAACCACGAACTGCAAGTTAGCATCACAACAGACTGTATACTTCCCATGGTGTATTGCTGATGGCTTGCTGTACCCTGGCTAGACCTTGAAATATATGCAAACACTGAAGAGCAAACAAGAAATTATTTTCACATACAGACAGGTATCTCTGTGAAAGGATGCTATTCCTCCAGGATTTGACCAGTGTTTTCAACCGCATCCAAAATATTAAAGTAGCATAAACTTTAGAGTAAGTGCCTAAATATTATTAACCCTCAGTCTTCACACTCTCCCCCAGCCTGCAAAATTTTCAAAGAAAGCCAGTGCCACAGTTCTGGAATGCGGATGCTGCCCATTTGAAGCTGTGAGTCAAGCCTTTACCGCAACTGGAAGCGACAGCTACAGAGAGAAACTGAGCTCGCTAAGCAAACAGAAGGTAGCCAAAGCACATTCTCCGTGCACCACACAGGTATCCAAAGGCTGCCAAAAATACTTGATTCAGATGCAAGATGCCAATTGTTATCACCATCAGCATAGTATGAGGGCAAGTTACCCCAGCTGCAACGCATCCCCAGGCTCTGTCCACAGCTCAGGCAACACACACAGCATGATTCTCCAAGTCCTACTCAGCACAACTTATACAACACTCTTTTCAACCAAGTCACTTCATACTATTGAGCGTGGAAGTAGTCAGCTAAGTAAAAAGCTGCATTATTTTAAAGGTTGACATCATCTGAGTCTGCTGAGTCCTACGGTTCTTTCCCCACTACACAAGTCTCCTTCCCTGTTTTATCTTTACAGTTCCATAGGAAGACACAGCATGTTAGCTGAACTGGTAACCCACGTCATGCACAGCCAAGTACTCCAGCAATGGGAACTGACATAAAAAGCCAAAGCAGCAGAACTAGACAAGGTAATCCAAGACCATGACTTTCAGCGTGAATATAAGAAGCGTGATAAACATACACTTTTGGAACTACATAGTAACACACTGTCCTACTTTGATTTTTTTTTTTTTAATGTGCATGAATTATATAAACACATTTCTAATCAATTCCAGAATTGTAAGAGAAAAAAATGGAGGAAAGTAACAACTTCTTTCCTTTCTTGTGTGCAGAGACCTTAAGGATCAAACCAGGTAGTAGTTAAAATACTACACCACCACCCCCAACATTACATCTCGAAACAGAACACCAACAGTTGCAAGTTAAACAAAAAGTCTGGACACTTTCCAGATTACTGTACCCTTGTTCAACAAGTCTAGCCATATTAATAGAAGAGCACTTGCAGGCTGATAACTGACCTTGTAGGGCATACATACTTTGTGAAATCACAACTTAAGCCCCGTTCAAGCATAAGTCTATCACACAATGATGTCTTAATCAGAGTCTCCAAGTGAATTTCAGGAAATGTACTCAATTCCCGGATACTGATACTCACCCATTATTACACTCTTCCTTCTTTTTATTTCTTCCTCTACACTCTCTCCAGGTGAGTTCTTTTCTGCCTTGCTGGCTTCCTCACTTCTATTGTTCTATCTATACAGGGTTTTGTATCACATGGATTGAAAACATACTAAAGACAAAAACCCACAACTTTTTCTGAAGTTTTTATCAGCTTTCATTTAACTGTTCTCCAGTTAAATTTTTTCCTCTCTCACCTCAGTTCTCATGCTTGTTATTTTTTAGAACTTTTTTGCCCTACACTAAAAGGCAACAATTATCCCTTCTTTCAGTAAGTGGACTAAATTGATTTTGTACAATTGTATCTTAAGCATGAAAATATTTTGTTTCCATGGCCTATTTCAGTTAAGAAACACTTACCTGGTTCTAATTTTATTACTTTAATTGCTGCTAGCTCACCCGTGTTGACATTTCGAGCCTACAAAGAAAAAAATGAAAAAAAAAAAAAGAATATTTAGAAAGCAGACCACAGCAATCAGATCTGTATTCTCAACTTGACATTCTCTGTCTAGACAATGCAGAGTCAAAGAGCAACTGAGATGTGCAAGGGTCTAAAACAATGTAACTACTTGTTGGGGTTTGGGGGGTTTTTAAACAAAAACAACCTCAGGAGAAGCCAATAAATTAGAACATCTTGTATATTGACATTTCATGCAAGGTTAGAATTATTTTTTCCAAACCCACCAATGATCTATCTTTTACTGGGATTACAGCATATATTTTAATTTGATAAGCATCATTACTGATTTCTCTTATATCCAAAACATTAATTTAAAACAATCCACATCTGTGTTTAATGACAGTGAACCAAACAGTAAGAATTCTCTAGCTAGCATGCTCTCCTCCAGTACATGTTTGTAAGAAGCACTCTTCCAACAAAACTTCTCACACTGGATTTATTTTCTAACAACAAAGCAAGCTATCTCAAAAAACATCCCACTGGGCAGCTAATTTGTACTGAGATCTGAAGCTTTAACTATGCTCAGGAAACCTTGTGCTGCCATACAACAGTCCTAAATTGCACAAGTCCTCGACCATGTTGTGGTTACGTATTAAAATCCATAAACAAACTGACCACTGAGATACTGACTGCAAAGCAGTTATAACATAAATGGATCTCACAGCAGACAAACAGGGCCCAGGGAGCATCAAGGGTTGCACCCTGAAGCATATGTGACTGCTTCCAAGACTCCCACAAGTGTGATGCAACGCTTCCTGCTCATTTCACTACATGCCCCTTGGTCCTTACTCTCCGCCAGCAACAGCATCCTCACCTTGCTGCAAGGGTGTGAAGAAAACAAACCAGCAACAAAGGCGTTAGAAAGCATTCCCCTCTAAACAGCAGCTCTGTGGCTAACTTCAGCCACAATTATTCAGCAGCTTAACTGCACTTTGTACAGGCCTCTGCCATGCTAAAGCTGATGTTCTGCTGAGCAACCAAGAAAGCTAAATTTTTAAAAAGCCATTAAGAAGCAGCATATATTGTGATAATAACGATTTCTCTTCTAGAACTGTTGCATTTGACTACTAATTGAAACCCATTTGCCCAGTGCTTTCAGGATACTTCCGTGTCTGGGGAGAGAGCAGCAAAGCTGCTCCCCAGTGCTGAAGCAACAGCTCCTGAAGGATGCTCAGCTACGGCTTCTCTCCCCAGGGGAGTTTTGGTACCCAGAGCTGCACTGTGCTGGATGGATCTCCACTGCATTGAATGTCATGCCTGCTCTATCCCCTACACAGGGCACAGAAGGTGAGACCAGTCCTGCTTTTGCTTTTTTCCTCATCCACTTTCAAATCAAAAAAAGGTCAGAATTACAGCACTTAAAAATGCAGACAGGTGCCCCCTTTACAGTGGCTAATGGTTTCATTTAAGTCACTTTAAGAGCTCAGGAGTCACACCTTATATTGACTGCCCATGACATTCACCAAATATTATAAAGTAATGATTCTTAACATGGCAGCTTGAGAGCTGACTGTGGAATGACAGGTGGAGGGAAAAAAACCCTCAGACTATACAAAATAGCCAGCAATAAAGTCTGGAAATAAATGCAATGTGTACTCCTGTGTCTGGAGATCTACCCAAGTCATTCCTAGCACAGCTGATATAAAACCTCTCACTATTCCTTGGTGTGGCAATGCTCTTCTGCAATGCTGGGAGTACTGACAGTGGCAAATAATTTCCAGGCAGACGCTCATCGATAGATCCTGAGACCAGTGGGAATCCTACAGAAGTCAAAGAGTAGTCCAAACTTGATAGATTGGGGAAAAAACAGTTAAAAAGTAAAATTTCTCTGGCAGCCTTCCCTGCAAGTCATTATTTGCCACCCCACTTAAGGTTCAACGAAAACCTGAGCTCATCAGGGAGTCTTGTTAAAACTTGAAGACCTGTTTTGGGGCAACTTGTACTAGTAAGGTAATAAATTAGAAACAACTGTAATGGATACAAGTGAGGAGATCCTGAAGTCATGCATCCTACATGCAGCTGGGATGTGCAAGCCAAGCTGGAAATATTTCACAGGCTTCGGGGACATTGCTAGTCTAGGAAAAAATGTTTAGTAATTTATTTTTATTTATTTATTTTAAACAATACTGTGTCCAGCTGTCAGGAATTTGTTTATCTGACTATGGCTCCATAGGTCACTATGCTCTGCAGAGTGCTATGGCAACTAAAGCAAGATGGGTAGGTAGGCGCTAGTGACAATTTCAGAATGAATCCAATTAAAACATATGAGGATACTCATCACAAAGTCTTATGTGATGGCAATACCAAAAAACTATCAACAGTAGACAGATAGATCTATAGATATACCCATACATACATCTGAAGCAGGACATGCAAAAGGAAGAGTCTGAGCATCAGGCAGCCTTGCCCAACATGCGCTCTCCACACCTCGTGGCCAATTCAGCCCTCTCCCATCACAAAGGGATTTCTTCTTCAACATCATGTTCTCAAAAGAACTGTTGAAAATTGTGGGCAGGAAAGAACAAATGTTGTGTCTTTTCACCTTCAGCTTAGACATTCTTCAACACCAGCAGCAGTGGGACTCTTTGGCCAGCTAGCCATTCTCTGGACCAGTATCAGCCAGGGCTCATGAAAGGCAAAAAGGAGGACCAAAACCTGATTTGATGCATGTCACTAATGCCTTCAGGAATGGCAGGTTACCAACTCCTTCAGGGAATAAACTGTTACTTAAAAAAACATGACTTGAAACTGACAATCTAAGTTATCACTTTGCATCCTATTCCATTTGGGTTCTTAGCATTGAAGATGTTGTCACAAGAAAGAATATGAATTGCCTTTATTAATCTGAGTATTTAAAAAAAGAGATTATGTGTAGCAACGCAAGGGTTCCTTGCAAAGGATAAGGATTAGGTACCCCTGACAGGTTTTACCAGATCTCATCAAATACCTTTGAAATCATCAGTTACAAGACAATTTCTTGCCTAAGCTCACACGATTTAGAGACTGTGAAAGACTGAAGTACCGTATGCTTTTCAACATGTGTTGGAGCTGACTGACTCTTACTTTGAGGGTGCTTGCATACGTACCATACAATAGCTCAGTATGTTGAGGACACTGCCTTATGCTTTCATTTAGCATAATCACATCAAAGTTGCCAATTATTCATGGGTTTTGAGATTGGAGCACAAATAAAGAATAGCTGGCTGAAGAGCAGTTTCAAACAAGTATTTCTGAGTTGGCAAATGCAACTAAAAATTTCAGAGGCTCATATGAGAAAATACATGTTTATTTTTCGTTTCTACTTGTACCTTAAGTGCTCTAACTCCCAGCCTTTGTGATGATGAGGTAAAAAGCAATAGACAAGAGTTTTTCCTCCCATCCCTGTTTCCATGGGCAGGAGCCTGCAACTAATTTCTTCAAATGCAGATTTCACTATGTCAATGGGAATGCATTACACAGGTTTTCCATAAGGAAAGATTGGCCTACAATGCCTGCATCTACATGTAGTCACTTTACTAAATGTATGCAGCACTCATACAATGTCTGCTCTGGAAAACCATATAGAGACCCTCATTCTACCAGCAGCTAAATGAACAACACTCTTCCAGAGTTCTAGACTGCCATATCTGGGGAAGTGTTAAAAAAAAAAAAAAATCCACCAACTGCTAGGTCAAGCTGGAGAAGCACTACCTCATTAAACAGGAAATAATTACTAGTGTCTCTGTGACAACAGTAAAATACCAGATCAAAATGCAATTTAAAAAACTACCACTCACTAAAAATAAAAGCTAAGAAAAATCTAGGGTTTGTTGATACTGCATTATACAAAAATTCATTAACCAAAATGCCTCATAACTGGAAAGACCTTATTACTCTGAAATAAAGAAGGAAAGAGCAACGGAGTGGGGAGCAGTACTCAGATGGGTGCTATCTGGGAAACATCAGCCAAGCAAAAGATGAGCATGTGCATGTGTCTGAAAAGGAAAGGAGATACAAGAAGAAAAGGAGAAGGAAGGCTAATATTTAGCACTGCCCCTAATGTATGCCACAACAGTAGATTCACAAGGAGACGTCTGTGCAGCTGAACCAGTATAGACATAAAAGCCAAGGTCCAAGGAGGTAAATCTCTTGCCAACTTTATATTTGTCCTTCAAATAGAAGCTGGTACTATGAAGCATACAATGCTGCAACAAAAACTAGGCCGAAAAGCAAAGTCTAAGGCAGTAACAACAGGGCGCTTCTGTTATTGACTACTTCCTATGTGAAGTGTTGAACAAAATGCAGACAAGCAATTTCTAAACAAGTTGCTACTTCACGGGATAACTTGTCCCAGAGCACAGACAGGCCTCCTGACCTGGATTAGCTCCGCTCTTCAGGAAAACAGCTTCCCATCCCCCTTGCTTTCAGCCCTGCAGTCCTCCCCTTCAGCCTCTCTCAAACCCACACTGCTCTTCTAGGAGCTGATTCATGTTTCCAAGCCAGCAGAAACCCACCTGCCTCCCTTTTTTTTGGTTAGTTTTCTGCCAGGTCAGCTAACTGTGCTGGCCCAGGCATCACGCTGAGTGTCAGAGCTCATGTGAGGTAAGCAGCAAGGCAGCCAAGAGCCAGGCAGGGAATCACCCCTCTTGGGCAACAGCGAGCTATTACATCAGTTCAGCCCATCCTATGAAGTCACAGCTGTAATTAACAGGCATTGAACTACTAAGAATTATACTAAAAATAACTATGTTCCACATTCTGGTAGGAGACGTGATACCAAAACACAACAGCTACAATTTTAGAAAGCAATGCTTCGATAAAGGTGACATTAAACAAAAAGATCTGAAATTAAGGCAAACAAAAATCCCTATGCAAGGCATAGATTACTGGTTAAGGAAACCACAGTCTCAGAAACTAGGCTCTGTAGTACTTACTTAGCACAGTGAAAACAGGACAGCAAAACATCCACCCCTCTCTGCCTGCCTGACAAGCTTCAAAAGACAATTAAAGATCCTTCAAAACACGGACATTTCTTCCTAGCAAAGTCAAAAGGAGCTTCAACAGCTGTAAGGTCAATCAGGAAGAAAGGAGGACTAAAATGCCTATCAAAAAGCACACATCTAAAAGATGCAGTTTCAATATTTCAAAAATAGCAAAGCTGTAGAAGAATTGATGCCTTACTTGATCAACCCAGGAAAGAGAAGCAAGGGCACACATGCAGATTTGTGCATAGGACTCTGCAAAATTGGAGTCCATCAAAATTCAGGTTCATCTGCTCTGGACGCATTCTCTTCCAGCAACACACAGAAGCACCATCAGAAAACAGAGACTCCAAAACACAGTTTAGAGCAGAAAGGAGTAACAGTCACCAGGTGTTCCCTAGAGATACCCACACTGAGAGTTTCAGCATGAAGCAGATGAGCTGGTAGATACATAACTTCCCTCACCAACACCAATGCCCATGCCAAAGGGCTGGGGAACAGAAAATCAGGCTTTTTCTTTTTTAAAATGAGACCTCAAGCAAATCACACCCTACCAAGTTCTGTGTCTTCATTTGTTAACTGGCTGAAGCCATAAATGATGAAAAGAACTGAAATACGGCAGAAGTGGTATAACAGATACCTTTGCAGGAACAATAATCTTACTAATTATCACAAATATTTGAATTTCAGTAAGGGGGAAAAGAAGGGCCTTTCTTTTAGCATCATGCTGAAAATCTTTGGAAGGGTCCACCCACACTAGGTGAAGGACCTGCGAAATAGCAAATGAAGTTCAACCTTTATTGAACCAAAGCAATAATTTTTTTTCAAGATATGCTGTGATAGAAATTAATTGTGTGAACAAAAGAAACGTACCTACAATCACTTCAGAATATACTTCAGATCTATGTGCAGTTACTACCAAACCCAAAAGTATCAGGATGGAACCAAACAGGAAAATTATAGCATTATTATTAATATGGCCTCTGTCAGAATATCATGTGTAGGACTTGTAACTCAAACCGTGAAAGAATGGCATAAATAACAGAGAGCCCGGGAACAAGGACAACTAGAATGGCATTTCATACCAAGATACAGAAAAATCTTTCTAAATGAGAGACAGAGTAAACACAGAGCAAACTAAATTAAGCAACCACCTCATTTAATTCTAGGAGTATTTCCTGAAACTGATCAGGACAAGACAGTGTCACTTACTCACAACCAAAAAAACATTAACTCCTCTTTTACACTTTGCTGACCATCCTACACAATTAAATTCTTTGCAATGGTGAAATACAAAACCACAAAAGACAGAAATTATTTGTACAACAGTGTAACTTATTTTCACCCTTTCTAGTGGATGTCATTTTGGATGAGAATATTTTACAGAAACAGAAGATGAAAAGAAAGAATTTCCCTGATGCGTAACTGCAGTCAGAAAAGCAATTTTTCTATCAGTCTCTCAAACAGATTTTAGATGAAGCTAAATTACTTGACAAGTAAGTTTCCTAAGACAATGAAAACAAAACCATACAAATGAAAATGTGATATGCAACACTCAAGAATACTCAACTCCAAAAAACCACTGTTAGCCAATCATCTTGTCTGTGTTTTGTTACAGATATATCAATCATCCAACAAAGTAGTAACTTGGTTTCACCATTAATTTCAGCAGTCTTGAAAGGAGACGTCTCTGGACAAGGGAACAGATTTTCCTTAAACTTCCAATAAGAAGTTTGTAATATTAACATTTTAGCTATCAACCCAGATGAAGCCTCATCTCCTGCAACAAACTTGCACTGGTGCTAGTTAGAAAAGGCACATTATTGCTGACTGTGCATATTTGATAGAGAGCTAATGGCATGAAAGTTACCCATTACCTTTCCTGTGACTAATTCAATATCGTCTTCTCCAAGGCCTCTTTGAAAGCTGAACTTGGGTGGGAAGGCAGATAATTATAAAATATTGGTTCAAGCCAAAAATGCGTTTTGCAGTGCACTAGTGCCTTTCCAGGTACCAGCTAAACAGCAGGACTGTATCACTCCGACCCATATCCTCACTCCCTTTGAGTCACCATAGTTCAGTCCACACCACAGGCTCTTATTTCAAATTAAAAAATCTTCAAAGTAGAGACTGATTCTTTTTTTTTTTTAATATATATAATTTATTGTTAAAAACAAATCAAACATTTAATCCATGCCCTGTTGTAGCTCGGTTCAACTAAAACGGAGCCAGGAAGTAGATGCCAGTCTGCTCTGCTTTCAGCTCTTGAACAGTTTGCCAGGAAAGCAAGTTACAGAAAGGTCAGCATTTAGCAAGAATGTCAACATAACAAGACTGACATCTTATTAAGGTAATAGTCCCTACCTACTAACAGCAGAAACACCTCCCTACATGGCCCTCCCTGCTAAGGGGAGAAAACCACAATTTACAAAGAATAGTTTGAAGCTGACGGAGTACACATCCAGTGCTTGGATCCACTCTGCTGAAATTCCACCACTGATGAGCACCCTCGTCATATGGCTAATCCCAACTTCACACAATTATTTCATCAACCACAAAGTTCACCTACAGATGACAGAATGAAGCAAATGAAAGAGGCTTTCTCGAAACCCCTCACAAATTTAACATAAAGCCCTAGTAAGCTCACATGTGGATGACACATAGGACTACATTACTTCCTCTTTGTCACATTAAAAGTAACCAGCTTTCATTATTATTTTTGGGCTACTTTCATGCTCCACTTTGAAGGCACCTTGGGCAAGACCTTGCCTCAAAATGAAACAGACAATAATCGATCCAAGAGAAAAGCACCACTGTCCACAACCTAATCAGAAAGCACTTACCTCTCTCTCATTTAGAAGAAATATACAATACCAGCCTAGTGTATCCTGGTCCCGATATATCACCTTCTACCTCAGCTGTCACAGGCAGATTGTAAACATAGATAAATCTACTCTGAGGGAGGAGACACCTTCTGTGCCTCAAACAAAGTCACAAGCAGGGCCAAATACTGGCCACTCACAGAGCACTTAACTGAAGGCTACTGCAATGTAAGTATAATAATCATCAAGAAAACCTTGACAAATCCAATTAAACTTACAGGTTTCAGAGGCATAGTGGTATTACAAATGTAAATATTCACTCTATGGTTGGAGGAAACACCCTTAAAACACAAACACGGATGACTTGGCTAATTCACATCCATCAAGATAACGTACAACGCACTGAAAAAATCTGATTGATAAGGTATTGCTGAGTCAATAAGCCTAACAGAAATAGAGCTGAGCATATCAAGATAACAGTTTGCAGAAAAACAAACAAAAAAAACCCAGAGCACAAGACAAGTAGACTTGGATAATTAAAACATCATCATTGTACACAAATACTCAGAAGAAAGCTGGCAAAGCAGGGAAAACACAAAAAACCCTTTCAATTAAACAATTAATAAAGCAGGGGGTTAGCACACTAAGAGTGCAGTAACAAGAGGATTTAGATCCTGAAACTTTCATAACATTTAAGCAAGCCGAGATTAAACCAAAATCGCCCGAACCCAAACAGGACTTCATTCTAGGTGCATCCACTTTGAGTCATGTGCAATAC
>NW_009260136.1:47956-48626 GCF_000687185.1 Egretta garzetta
TTCCCTACAGTCCTGCCTACCAATGTAAGTTTTCTTAAACACATGAGCCCACCCCATGATGACAAAAACAGATCAGAAGAAATTTGGAAAGCACACAGTTAAAGTGATGCTTCCAACAGGCTGCACTGCACGTGACAAATTTCAATTCTCCCCTCTGCTCTGCCACCAAACAGGAGCAGGTAACAACCAGTGTCATCCCACCTGAGAGACAGGCTGCCGCATCCCATCAGGCAAGAGTTCAGTTGGATACACAAATAACAACAGATACTGCAGAGCTGAGAATAATTTCAACATATGCTATAAAGCCCAAAAAGCCAAACTTAGGTTCGGCTGCTGCTGCTTTAGCTTTGCTTTTCCTACATTTCTGGAATTAGGCCAGGATTACCACAGACTCTGATCCTAACGACACCTTTCCTGACTCCTCAGTTTGCCCTCCGACTGGTCAGCCTCGTGTTTTACAGACACACAAGCAAAACACCCGTGTTTCGACCCAAGACAGCGATGGGAGCAGTGGCAGAGATGAACAGCCCTGCTCGCCCACAGGCACACAGTTTAAAGTGACATTTGGGCTGGAAACGAGCGAGCAAGCGTGCGTTACTCGCACCCCCACAGCCCCCAGCTCGGTCTGGAGGGGAGCCGACCCCCAAGCTCCGCCCGTGGAGCAGACGCC
>NW_009260136.1:49531-68372 GCF_000687185.1 Egretta garzetta
CCCCTTTACCCTCGCCTCCCGGGCAGCGTATTCAGCTGAGGACCCGCAAATTCACCACCTCCCGTGCATGCAGCTGGGGGCTGCTGCAGCCCGCAGAGCCCAAGGACCGCGCCCCCCACCCGTGCACCGGGGATCGCCTTCCTCTCTCCCCAGGGGCCCCGCTTCGGTCAGCGGTACTGCCCCGCGCCTCGCTCCTGGTGCTGGGGAGCACCGATAACCTTCTCGCCTCGCTCTTGCCTCTCAGTTTTCATTTTTATCTCGTTAGGGGGGATATGCGTTACAGTTCCCATGTTACGTCCTTGCCAAGTTCTGCTTGGGGAGTAATGGTTATGAAAGAAGCAAGTGGGCTTATTTTTCCCACCTAAATCCTTCTTTCTCCTAAATTCCCGGCAGCTGGATGTGTTTCCTCTGTTCTATAAGAAACACCCACGGATCTCTGTGGGAGCGTGTGTGTCCCTTCTCTTTATTAAGAGATACAGATGGAGCTGAGAGATGTGCCCTCCCCTGCCTTCAGAAACAGGTCAGGTCAAATGGGTATCAGTCATCATTTGCTTCCCCAAGCTTTGGGGCAACTTCTCTCGCTTTCTCTTTTTCCTCCTATTCCTTAGACATGGCTACAGTAGGACAGTTGCTCTATGTGCTGCAGGGAGGCAGGCTGGGCTCCTCTTCAGCGCCACTCAGAAAGGTCAAATGAATCCAATGAAACTGCATTTGGGTGTTAAACATTTTCATGATAGTTCAGCCAATGCTCTTGCTTTAAAAGAGTTCTTCTGCTGATGGTGGGGGATTCGCTGTGACATGACTGCCAGGGATCACAAGCCCCAGCTGCAGTCGGTAGCACCCCACAGGCACAATAAAATACATTGCTGAGGCTGGATGCCTTGTTATTTCCAGCTGCATTCATAATCCATCCTGCTGCTTAGATCTGAAATACCACTTTGTGCTCCTCAGCCCTAAATCCTGGCCACTACCTGAAGCAGGAACGCTGCCTCCAGCTGGGTGACTGATGCCAATGCAATTTGTCATGGCTGGAAATCCCTTTGCACCACTCCCGCATCCTTCCGTGCCATACGAAAGGGTGAAGTGCTGCATCTGCCGGTGCTTTGGAGGGTAAGTGTGGCCTGGGGCCAGTCTTTCCCTTTTGCTTATAGGACTGGAGCCGCTGCAAGAAGGAAGGTGTCCTTACAGGGACCACAGAGCACCTGCTTGACCCTGGTGGGATCAGACACAGGGCAAGTGTTTTCTGGAATGCTGAAGGCTACCTTGGTTGGGGAAGAGCTGCGGTTTCTGTCAGTCCTAGGGCAGGTAGGTTGTGGTTGTAAGCTGTGCCCCAAAGAAAGTGTATGAAGGAAAATTTAAATTTAGGGGGCCCAGATGGCTCCAGATGTGGAATGCCCATGTACATAAGTCCCATATTTGTATACTATTTCACTAATGCCTTCCCAGAGCAGCTGTCTATCCCCAGACACACACACACCCCCCTTCCAGCATCCCAAGTCGACTCCCATCTGTTCTGGGATGCCTTTTGCTGTTTGCTCCCCATTCAGCTAAGTCCAGCTCCACCCTCCCAAGCACCCAGCACCCTGGTTCAAGGAGGGGCACTCAGTCACAATGAGACACTTTGCACTGCATGCCTAGTTTATCTGTAAGCAACTGCATAGCCCAAGACTGCCTTTTAAAGCAGCCATGTCCTACAGGATCAAGGTAGGTCATGTCGCCCTTGCTGCACTTTGCAATCCTTGGTGGTGGACTAAATATTTCTTTTAACTCTGAAGTAGGAAAGGAAAATACTTTAAAAACAAGTCTTTGTCATAAAATTAGAATTTGTTTAGAGACAAAAGAAAGGTAAAATCTGTGAACACAAAGCTAGCATGAATTTGGAATCACTGGTTTATTTATGTCCTACATATGAGGAGAACGTATTCCTCCAGAACCCTTCAGACATATGAACACAGGACATTGCAATATGAACAACAGATAACAGTGCATGGGGTTATTAACATGCAATATACTACCTCCAAGGGCATCATACCTTTTTTGGCAATATGTCACCACATGTAGAGGAGATGGGAGCAATTGCTAGAGCAGCTGTGCTGAAGTACTAGCCAGGAGATGGAGGGAAGACCACTGAAATGCAGAAAGTATGCAGCAGGAGGGAAAAGAAATGCAGGAGGGCTGGTGTGGCAGCACCTAATGGCTTTTATAATGGCTTAAGACTAAAACAAACATGCAATTTCATGATGGAGTCAGTCTTTTCTGGGTGGTTGTACAATTCATTAACTTGGATTGAATTTTTGCTGTCTGCAGGCTTCCATTGGAAAACAGAGATTATATCAAAACAGCAGGACTGTGGTTAACAGTTGTTTGGGCCACAGCATCCCTGGCTGAAATCACTGCGAAGTGAATGTTCATGGCAAAGATGAAGGGGGTTTGCTGCTCATCGGAGCTGGAAGCTTTGAAGAACTGTGGTGATTTTAATGCCTCATCCTCTAATGCATCTGGACAGAGTTTGCCTTACAAGCCTGCACTGCCACCTGCTGTTCTACCAGATATCTGCGGGTCCTTCTCAGCAGAGACGTATGTATGTACGTCTACGACTATGTATAAACGGCAAGATATTTTCACTGTCCAAGCTTCAAACCTTGTTTGGGGTTGTTCTCCCAAGGGAAAACAGAAACAAGTGCAATGTTTTCCATAGATTAATTTGGTACCAATATCTCTCTGCAGTCTACACATCATTTTTTCCCCCTTAATGTCACCTCAAGGCTAGATGCATAAATGCATCTTCTTTAGGGAAACTATTGATGCCTTTTAAAATTATATTTAGTATATTATTATTTAGTATATTATTAATTATATTTTATTTCTGCCTATCTTCTCTTACAAGCAAGTTTGGCTTGGTAAACCAGTGATTATTGTTACCTACACTGAGTTTATTGGGAGCGCATAGGTGATTTGTATGTCCCGGAGTAAGCTTTGTCCTGGGAGAGGTGTCTGTCTTGCTTGGCATGCAATAACCCCTTTATTTTTGTAGGCAGGTGCCTTTGTGCTGGATCCTACGTGTGGGCTAGGAACGATACTGCTGGAAGCTGCCAAATTGTGGCAGGACCTTTGCAAGATGGCTTGTAGTTGCATCAGGACAAATCTGTCCCACAGTTATGCCAAAGTCCATTACTGGAAAGGTGTTTGTCATTTAAATGACTTTTCTCTTTTTCTCTGAACAGGAAGCCTGTTACAGGGTTGCTGATTCACAGAGGGTGTAGATGTAAATATTAGGACTGCAGGCCTGGTGGATAAGATTGAGTTACTTACCTTTCACAGAAGCTTTATGTCTGTTGAAATTTTTTGTGGTTCTGGGATTATGCAGGTAATGTATGTCGTCTTGGGGAAGTGTACTCAACAAATAGCTGACTAGTGACTCTGTAGTGTAAGTGAATGGATAATTATTTATTCTCCCCACCCTACCCGCAATCTTTGGCAAGAATAAACTAAGGAGAAGACAATGAAAATAATAATCATCAGACAGGGGCAGTAGTTGTCTGGCATTAGAAGTTTGGTAAACTTGTGAATGTCACAAAGAGTAGATACCATGTGAGAGTTGTTTGTGTCTTATGGGAACATAGCAAGGACAAAGCCAGATAAAATGTTGCCTATAACTTAAATGGACCAAAATAGTAATAGTGGGACTCATTAAGCTTGGCATTGAATTGTTAATGTTTTGCAGTAGGAGTATTTTAAATGATGATGCCTTTCTCCTGGAAGAGGGAATCTGTTTGCTCTCAGTTCATGAGCTCTTATGGGGAGAAGGTAGTAATTTTATTACCTTATTCTGGACCTCAAAGCCTGAATATAAATTAGTCCTTTATGAAACTAACGACAGATGAAAGCTGGCTGGTTTTTCTTGTGCATGGTTCATAAAGCATGCTTTTTTTTTTACCTTGCAATATTTATTTCTTACCAGAATCGTAAGAAATATTATTTCTTTTTTGTAAGAATATATACAGCTTTATTTGTTACTTAAAAGCTGTGATTGGGCTTGGTTTCTAAGATAATGGAAGGTACTTTGATGTCAGGCTTTTCTAATACTGAACAAGTAATTGGCACCTTTGTTACTGGTCAAAGCTGTTATTTCTAATGTTTTGAGAAGGACTGTAGATAACTTGTCCTTCCATTTGTAGATAAAATTGTTGTGCTGCAAGTGTTGCTCCAAGGATGGTCCAAGAACCCTCTTCAGCCAGTTCTGGAAAGGCTGGCATAGAATCACAGCAGGGTTTAGGTGGGAAGGGACCACTGGAGCTCTTTAGTCCTGCCATCTGTTCGGAGCAGGGCTAGCAGCAATGCTGGGTCAGATTGCTTAGGGCCTTGTCCAGTCGAGTTTTGAGCATCCTGAGGGATGGAGAACCTATAGTCTCATCCTTTCACATGCTGGCTGCGCTCTGGCCAGTGTACAGCGTGGTATGTGGCTGCTCTTCAACCAGTGCAGTGCTGTCAAGAAAACTGACTATTCCCAAGACACAGAAAGTCTGGGAAGATACTTCAAATACACTAGCTCCAAAAGAATCCAAGTGATTCTGGCTGTAACTGGATTCTTGGGGGAAGGGATGGAGAGGAATTCAACATGTAGTTCCTTGCCATTCTAGCCTAAGTAAAGTAGGTTGCAAGCTTAACTCTTCTTTTGCATTTTGCTTGTAAAGATGTACTGTGTGTTGAGAAGCAAGGTTAGTTTGGACCCATGCAGTCCCCTCTGAAGGGAGTCATGCTGTTGGGGCACACATCACCAGGCAATCTGCAAGATAAACCACACTCTCATGTAATTTTCTCTTCCCAGTCTGCATTGGCTTTGTAGTGCCGTTTGCAAGGATAATTACAGAAGCAGCTATGAATCTGGGTGTATATCCCACAGAAGAGCTGGCAGACAGTTTTGTAAGGTGAATGGGAGCATAGCTGGTGTTCATTTTTCACAGTCGGATGTAAAGACCTGCCTGTATTCTGCAGCATTGCCGTTGCCTTCAGAAAGCTTTGATGCTGTGATTTCAGATACTCTGTTTAGGAACAAGTTCAAGAGCATAGAAAACATACAGCTCCTTCTGGATATTCCCCAGGAAATGGAGAGGTAACTGTGGCCTTTTACATGCTTGGGATGTCATGTAAATATCATGATGGTTTGGAATCCTAAGTGTTCATTCAGCCCTAAATCTTGATTACCAAAGTATCTACTGGAGAAATAAAAGCACAAACTTTTAAAATGCTAAGGATTTGGATTCACCCCAAAACACAGAGAAGCCTGTTCTATATTTGGTAAAAATTCACCCAAATGTTATTCACCAATCATTTACCTTATAACTGAAAAATACCAGCATCCACGAGCTTTTCTTTAAATCCACCTCTAACTCAGCCAAACTACAACTGGAAATTATGAACAATCTAAAACATTTTTTCCAGAAAATATAGGAAATAAAGACCATCAGCGCAATACAGATTTGTATGATAAAGGAAAGTTATGATAGTAATGAAAAATTCAACCAAAAAAGAACAAGGATAAACTCTTATCTCTTGTATCATGGTTTAGCAATAAGAAAAACTAAAATAAAAACCTAAAAGTAAATTTAAACTTGCCATCCCAAAACCAGTCGAGCTAACAGATTAAAGCTATTCATTAAGGAGACCATTTGGAAGATGAATCCGAGGTAGTAACAGGTTTCAATGTAGACTACTGCAGGGCTAGTCACCCTGTTCTTCTTAGTTTAATACGCAAATATCACACTGATTAGTACACTATTATTCTAATCCGCTATCCAGGGTCACTGAGGCAAAATGCTAACAATGTTATTTCCAGTGATTTTGGCTACAAATATCTACCTCAAGCTTCTTATGAAATTTCGTTCTTTTTCCGCCATTACCCTAGAGTCATCTCATACAAACCCTCAGGAAAACCTTCCTGCCTGTGACATCAGAGTAACTATTATGCCTATGTCGTTACTGAAGAAAGTAAAGCATCTCTAACGTAACTTATAACATAACACTATAGCAGCTTTCTTGTTTCCAAATTAAGATTTAGAAAAGCAAAAATAGAACCTAGATAGAAGCACCCAAAATTCTCCATACTTCTTCTAGCTTATGTTTTAGTAGGTTCTGTCGATAAGCTATTGGGCCCATTCCCCGAAAATGACGGTTTAAACTTTTCCCCTACTGATGTGCCCACAAGCATAATTAATCCCCTCCCTAAGCTTAAGGCTATAAACAAACATTATGATTTCAAGCAACCACTGAATCAAATCTTGAACAAGACTAGAAATTCATATCCATTAAAATTAATAGCCACTAAGGGAAACTAGTGTGAAAATGCCACCACCAATGAGGCATTGACGCTCTAATGAAATATGCCCTAGTAAAAGCAGCAGCCTCAGCTTTACTCTGCTTTTCAAGTATTAACCAATTCTTGAGCTACTAGCCAATGAGAGATCACCAAAAATACACCCATCTGCTGACATTACCGACTGCAATCAAACTACTGCTAGTCCCATTACATTTCTGATTCCCAAAAGTACTTCACTGCTCATCTCTAATTACTGGTCTACTACTATTAACAATAATTAAATTCCTCACATTGCTATTCTCTTCCTACCTTAATGCAACATTATAAACCACCATAGCCCTAGAAGGCTGAAGAACATTTCTCATCCATTTCCCATTTATAATTCTTATCTACAGCCTCAAATTCTCCATGATAATTCTCTACTAATACTTTCTAATAACTGCCACAATATTTCGTCCCCTCAGCACAACAAAAATTTCTAAAACTATCAATCGTAATAACTTCATGAACAAAGTTAATCCTTTAAAGTAAATATACCAGTAATGTTAATTTTACTCTTCCTAGCAGTGATACGGTAAAAGCTGTGCAAAAAGTCTTTCTAGGACTGCAGTACTGGAAAGCAGACATTCTTTATTTGCAGTACTGGGTGCAACCTTCCACAAATCAAGCACATCTTTAATTAACACACGGTAAGTATTTATATGTTCTAAGCCACAGTTGTCACTTACACTTAGTCACTGTCATTGTTACTGGTTCTATGGTGTCGCAGCTCCACTTAAAGTTACAGCATTTTTTTTTTCTCCACACAGTCTGTGAGGAGGGGGCTTTCATTAGTAGGGGCTTTCTCTACCCGAGGGTGGATCTTTTATCATTTTATTAATATTATAATGAACTTAGTTCACCTAAGGGACACAAACCAGCTAGAGTTTGTAACTGCTTGGCAAGGCTCAAGGTTTTATGAGTCTCATCTTGGCGTCTGCCAGTTCCTTGTGTCTTAAGGAAATTATTCAAGGTCTGTTAATCACTCGTAGAAAAGAAATACTATTCTGAGAGTCTCTCAAAACCGTCAGCTATATGCCACAGACCAAAGCTTTCAAAGAATATCTATGTAAACCTCACATCCTCTATCAAGTACAGGACTTCCTCCACTAACAGGCTTTCTGCCTAAATTGACAAACTTATTAAACAAGAAATGACCACAGCAGCCACAATCATGGCCATACGCTCAGTGCTAGGAACTCTCTGCCTCTCATGCTACTCAAGAATCACATTTCCACCATACTCCACAAAGAAATCCCTAACTGTAAATCTACTAACCAACTAAGGCCCTAACCTTAATGACCATAACCCCATCCATTAACAACTGAAATTCCATAGCTGATCTGCAGGGCCATACCCACTAATATGTATGAATAACTCTCAATTTGACTGCGTTGGTAGATCTTAACTTGAATTTCCTGTCTACCCAGTGATAGGAAGTCCATCATTGGGTAGATGTTTGCTTTTCATGGCACTAATGACGTAGGGAATGCCCCCATAACATTCACTCCAGTTGTTACTAATTTTGACCTTTTCAGAATTTGCAATTTCATTGCCCTGACATGGCAATCTAGTCCAATGCAAAGATTCTTCCTTCCTGCAGTCACTAAGTCTGAGAAAGATGACATTTGGAGCAGAAATCTTCCATTCCAAGACTGGGCTCTGACCACAAACTGCTTATGGAACCACTGTGACTGCTTTTGGGTCCCAAATTGATGGAACTTTCTTTTTCCCTTCCTCCTGGAGCAATCCACAATTTTCTAAATTTTCTCAATACAGTCTTGCTGACCTATCAATTTTTTAGCATCATCAGACAAGGTGGCAATTTGGTCCAACCAATATGCAGTTCCATACCTTTTCCAAGGACTGTGGTGAGGCTGATTAGCCTCATTTCCTGGATTGTCTTTCTTAGTAATATATACTGTCTGCTTTTTCCCAGTCACTGAAAGCATATGGTCTCATGGCATCTGCCAGCTTTTTCCGTGCTCTCGGACGCATCCTAGCTGATACCATTGACTTACGCATCTCTAATAGACTTGAGCAGTCCCTAATTCTATCTTCCACCACTGTGGGTACTGCATCACTCCTGGAGAATCTAGTAGCAGGCTTGGAGGCCTGAGGGGAAATTTTACCAGTGAAAAGTGACCTTTGACTTTTATAATTCCCTTCCTACATGTGTTGGCAATGTCTCTGTAAACCTCACAAATAATCTGCCCTTGCTTCTACCTTCTGTGTATTCAGTGAAGCCAAACCTGGCAGCCCAACAGTGATGAGGCTTCTGCAGTTCAAGAGCCCCCCAAGTCCAACCAGTAGTGAGGCTAAGCATGTATTCCGAGTAGGCACACAGGCAAGGAGGAATATAGGAAAGCATAAAGTCAAGAAGGCAGGAGGGCAGGAAAAAGGGAATTGAAGTATGTAAGTACATAAAGCGAGGACAGAGGGCAATAAAGAAAGGAGGAAGTAGGAAGTAGAAAGAAGTAAAGGAAGGCTAGAAGGAGAAAAAGGAAGAAGGAAGTACAGTGAGGGCAGAGGGAAATAAGGAAGGGAAAAAAGGGAAGGAAAGAAGGAGGAAAGGAAGGAACAAAAAAAAGGAACGTGGGCAGGTAGCACACCTGCAGATATTGTACCTATTTTTGCAAGTTATGTGCAAAGTCATTTGACTGTAAATAAATTACATTTATGGCTTTTCATGATCTAGGGAAATCTGGAAGTAATGGAGGTAGAAGGGATAGTAGATAGGGAATAAAAGGGAACTTGGTAATCACGCTGCATAATCTTATCTACCAACAGAATCAACTGGCTTTACCTAGCCTGGAAAAGGAATATGTAATTTGTGTGTGATCAATAGCCAAATGCTGCATCACCCAGTGATTGATGTACCTGAATATATCAATGAAATTCCCACTGTCCCTACTTACTGTCCAGCAAAACTGTAGCCAAGTGAACAGGCTCAGGGGAAAAAAAATAGGGAAAAAAGACACTGTTGACTCTAGTCTGGTTCTGTGAAGGAAGACACATCAGAGGTCTAGCATAAATGTTGTGCAACTCAAGCCATTGTCCAGTTGCCAGTGAGATACCAATTTTTTTTTTTTTTTTTAACACTTACCTAGAATCCTCGCACAGAGCAGAAGATCAAGGCTTGATCTTGATTTTCAGTACAAATACCATCCATGAAAGCAGGGCCTCACAATCCTTCTGACTTTTTGGGTTATAAGCAGGCAGTCAGGAGACAGTGGATGAAGTACTCTAGGCATTACTCTCCACATAAGGAACTCTACCATCTACGTGGTTGACAGACAGTGCAAAACAACCTGCAGAATTCAGCCGGTGCCTGCAAGGACTTGTTATCCTGGGAATATGAGGCTGTCTGGGCATCCCCACCACATCTCTCCCCATAGTGGCCCTGAAGAAAAGGCCCAGAGAGGTGTCACTCCCTGGTTGTGGAACAGGGAACCTATTTGCCACATAGGGGAGCAGGACTGGGACTTCCACCATGACAGCCTCTGGTACCATGTGAACCACACAGGACTAGGAGCATGGGGGGGAGGGGGGGAGTGGAAAAAAAAAAAAATCAGTCCTCTCTCTCTGGCGGCTGTCCCCTGCCCAGCATCCTGTAACAACTCCACATCCCTCCCAGATGACACCCAAGGCCTGAGAAGAGCCAAATCCAAAGCAATCCCACAAGCCTCCACATCACCCCTCAAGCCCTGATAGCAGTCCCACATCTGTCTCCTGCTAGTCACCAGATGTTACCACCTTTATCAACATGCAGGCATTCTGCCTTGCACCTGCTCCCAGATATACCAGACCCATCTGTGTGTTCTGGTCTCCTGCCCTCTCCCATCCCTCCCCATACCTCTTTCTGTTCCCTGAACTGCCTAGGAAGGAAAAGCCACTTTGTAGGGCAGACTGTGTGACATGCATGACAATCCCAAACCCACACCTATTTCACAAATAACTCCTGGGATGAGCACATTCAGGTCACATCCTCCCCACTTGAGAATGTCCTGCCCCCCCTTCACACCCATGTTCCCCATAGACAACCAGGAGGCTTGTGCTCAAAGAGAAGTCTTTCTTTTTTAAACAGAACTTTTTTCAACCCTTGTTCCTCAGGATTTTCTTTTTTGCAAAGGTAAAGCATTATCTGAACAACCTCTGCATATATATCTCATGTGTGTGCGTGCATACATTTATACACTTAAACAGTCCTGCAGACTTGTGTCACCCATAGCAGCCCATCCTGTTTCATAGCAGAGAAGACAACTCCAACAAACAGCAAAAAAGCTGTCCCACTCAGCTAGAGGAATGCACTGAACCACATGCATCTGGAGCACACCAGCTCCAGATGGGAGTCTTTGACTTGAGTGTAAACATGTCGCTTTACAGTATTTCTAGTCACTGGCTGGATTAGACAGTGCCATGCTAGGACAGATGCCACATTCACCTGTGCCCAGTCCTTGGGGATAGCATGCCCAAGGACACTGAAAAGTCCTTTAAGAGGTGGCAAGCAGTCCTCACTTTGCACCTGGACTGTGATTTTCTAACTCAATTAGATACCTATGAGTAGAAATGGAGGCAAGGGAGAAAGGCAAGGAGATGTCTTTCTGAGAAAGGTGGCCACAATAACACAGCCCATCTGTCCAGAGCAATGTTTCTGCATATTGCTCAGTCTCTGTCACTAAGCAAGTAGCCCCCAGAGGAAATGTCTCTTCATTCTGCCTGAGAGCTCCTCACTGTCTTTGAGGAAAGATACTAATAAAAACTGGTCAAGACAGAGTAGAGGCAGAGGTCCAGGCTGGCAGGCTGGGGGACAGCCCACTTCTAGTCATAGGCATCATCATCATCAAAGTAGGAGTCACAATCAAGGTTATCTGACTCATCATCAAACAGAAAGTTGTCTTCATCAAGGTCATCATCATCATCATAGTCTTCCTGCCACTGCGGTTCATACTCATCTTCAACCACTTTGCCACCTTCATCTGTGTTGGGGGAGTCACACAAGATGGTACGTTTTGGCCTATTGAGGAGGAGAGCATCAGAGCAGAGCCCCAGCTGTGAGCAGCAACCACAACCCAGCCACACACCACCCTTGTCCTCCCTACTACCATCACCTCAGCATCCCCATCAAAAGCCATGCCTCAGGGACACAGCAGCCATGCAGGTGCACCTAGGAGAAGGTGACTAAATGGCCTTGTCCATGCATGCAGCACAGGGCTGTGTCAGAGCGCCACCTGTGTGACTGGGCCAACAAGCTGCAGTCTGCCACCAGCTCTGGTGTCACAGCCTCATTGAAATGAGACCAGAAACCCTGAAACAGTGTCTCTTGACTCAGTTGTCATTCTTTCTTGCAACACTCAGCACCCTGTTCAGCTCCTGGAAACACAGCAGCTGTCAGAGGGGATTGGTCACACCAGGATAGCAGATGCCAGTTGTGCTTCTTTTTTCAAATAGTGTCATACAGGAATCAACTTTGTTTTGAACTCATCACCTTCCAATCATACTTAACACCTGCCAGCTCAGTACTCTAGGACAGGGAAACAACAAACCATCCATTTCACCTCTCAACACACTATTTTACAGCTGTGTCACCTTTTCTCCATTCCCTTCTTAAAATAGGTATCAGGCCCTTCCATTTCCCCCATGTATGTTCTGCTTCTCTCATCTAGACACCTCCTAGATCTCTGATACACCTCTGAAGAAAGAGTGCAACTCTCCACAGAAACCCAGGAGTATCAGGGAGAGCAACTTCCATATCCAGTGATGGAGCTTTCTTAACCATAGCTGCATTAGATACTTATGAGCAGAAATGGAGGCAAGGGAGAAAGGCAAGGAGATGTCTTTCTGAGAGAGCTGGCCACAATAACACAGCCCATCTGTCCAGAGCAATGTTTCTGCATATTGCTCAGTCTCTGTCACTAAGCAAGTAGCCCCCAGAGGAAATGTCTCTTCATTCTGCCTGAGAGCTCCTCACTGTCTTTGAGGAAAGATACTAATAAAAACTGGTCAAGACAGAGTAGAGGCAGAGGTCCAGGCTGGCAGGCTGGGTGACAGCCCACTTCTAGTCATAGGCATCATCATCATCAAAGTAGGAGTCACAATCAAGGTTATCTGACTCAAAGTTTTCTTCATCAAGGTCATCATACCAAACCTCCAAGCGGAGGTTTTGCTGGTCTCCCTACACCACTAATGTCACTTACATTGTTCTCTCAAACCACAACACAGTATGCAAGTAACAAGTGTATCTTATTAATTCTTTTGTATGTCAGCAAGATCAGCAGAAAACTGCTGGTCACCTGCTTTTTGTCTGCACTCACCCACCTTTCCTTGTTACCCAGCTAAGAAAACTCACCCTATACAGGCAGGGGCTGAAGTAGGCACATTTGACAGTTCCACCTTTCTCTGACCAGGATCTGCCAAAGTCTGGAGCCCAACATGGAAATCCTGCTAGCATGGAAGAACAGCCAGAAGAGAAAGAGAGTATGTGATTGGGATGTTTTGTGCTGCAAACCCCTTCCCTACATACACACAGCACTGAGAGGCTATCCTCTCAGCTGATCAAGCCCCTTTCTAGGTTTGCCCAAGATCAAACCAGACCAGAGCAAGACCAGCCACTAATGGGCATGTGGACTTCACCTGTGTGGAGTGCCAGAGAATTGCAAAGAGACGCTTCTTGATCTGGTGTACCAACTCCAAACCAGCACTGAAATGCTCTGCTTTCAGGAGCTGAAGAGAAGAGGCCAGGTCCTGGTACTGCAGCAGGGTTTCCTCTGCAATTCAAGGCCAACAAAGTCATGCTGCTTCCCACACTCCTAAGCAGAGACTGATTCCTTGGCTCTAAGTATGAAGCCAGTCACAGCTACTTAGGTCTTATGTGCACATATATTCCTCTTTCAGAAGGGAACATGTTGCTCTTTACTGCATCAATCTCCACCGGCAGCCAAACAGCTTCAGTGGGCTTCCCAGAAATTACATCAAAAGGCAAAAATGGGCGGGGAGAAGTGAGAGACACCATCTGGGTGCTGGCATGTATGCTATTGCCCCACTACAGAGCTGCCATCCGTTGAACCGGACAGCTGCGAATGGTAGTCTCTACTTTGGAGAGGCTGTGGGACTTACCCAGAAGGATTTGCAGAGCATTAGTGTGCAGCTCTAGGCTTTCAGTTTGCTGTTCCACAGTATCCATGCTCTCAGTGTCCTGGTTATAGTAGCTGTACACACAGGAGTAGGCCAGCACCTGGAGCAGTACAGATCATACTGTAAGCATCCTCCTTCAGCTTCAGGGCAAGAAGAGAGTAGCATCAAACCCTTCCAGACTTCATTATGTATCGGTGGCTGAGAGAAGCCTGGCAGTGCTTCTGGTCTGTGGTGATAGCCCAGTGAACCATTATGTCATGAAGTGACAGCAGTGCCAGGCTGCCTAGAGATACTCGTAGGATTGGAAATGGATGTGTAAGTATTTTGTACTGAAATCTGAAATAACTGACTGTTCCCACCTGCAAACCATCACAAGAATGCAGACTGTAAATGCATAACAAGTTTGACTGTGCCTGCTGATCAGTCACAACAACCAGCACACAGAGTCTACACATTGCTGGGCACCCCAGGTTGAACTCAAGTAGCAATGAACTGAGAGATGTGAGCCCAAAGGGAAGTAGACATGGTGCTACACAGCACCAAGAGCCACAACAAAGGCATTGCAACAATCGACAAGCTCCTATTATGAATGAATGAGCCCTAAAGGCACTTAGCAGGAAATAGGATCACTGTTTCCATTTAAAGAAGTGGGCCAGAAAAGCCAGCAGTAGCAAGCAACAGTGACACATATCCTGGCAAACACTGGGCTACCATACTGAAGACAGAACAGGGTCAGACACCCTTCTTCCACATGCCTCTCTCAAAATTAAGACTATGTTTCAGGGAATAGAAGACATTGCAGACTTATGCTGTCACAGGCTTACTGCACACATCCAGTGGCTGCACTGCAAATCCTTCATAATGTGTCTATCAGGGCATGCAGTATGTAACTCAGTGCTCCCAAGACAGCTACGGCTCATGAAATTAAGTTAAGAAAGGAAAATCATAACATGAACATCAAGAGGGACGTCCTAACTGTAACACAGCAACAGGAGAGTTTTCTAAAGGTAAATACCACCACTGTGGCATTTCAAATTGGAATGAACCCTAAATATAGATCCTTGTGCTGATTCCATGGTATCAACTTGAGCTAAGCTCCAATCCTATGACCTGACTGCGAGGAATGCTGCAGACAGAGCCCAAACTCAGAGAGCAGGGAAAGGCAGACATGAGCTCTTCCCTTGTCCTAATGCTATTCCTCCCCTCAAGGTTTTTCTGTCATCATCATCTGTCCGTCCCCATCCCTCCCATTTGGAGTAGAGCAAGGTTGGCGTCTCCTTACTTTAAGAAAGGCATAAAACACACCAACAGAATTAGACTTAAACCTCATCCAGCCTTACCTTCCGTGCCTGTTCCAGGACTTTGCAGGCATCAAGAACAAAGGTCAAAGTCCTAATTTTTGGCATCTCACTGATGGAAGAAACCCTGTTCCTCAGACTCATGGCAAATTCCTGCAATAACCACAGGAAGAAAAAAAAAAGTCAGTGTCAAGCTCTGCAAGATCAAAAAAAAAAAAAGAGCACCTTCCACACAGGTAATTGCTAAGCATCCTGAAGTGCCATCCCAGAAGATGCAGACAGCAGGAAAGCATTTACTATATCCAACTATGACATCTCTACTGTGCCATCACTTCAACCTTTTACAGTATCTCAGGTCTAGACAGAGTTCAGCCTTTAGTCACCATTGCTTCCAAGTACTGCATCAGTTTGAGCACGTGAACACCACAAGTTAGGTGTTCAGTTTCCACAACAGTCAGTAGAAGCAAGCCAGCCAAGAACTACCCATTGCGTCAGAGCAAGGGTGAAATGAGCAGGTATCCCAATGTGGATCCGAAGCCTACTTCTCAGCTTCAGATGAAATACATTGAGACACAACAGAAACCATCCTGCTCACCAGGACTAAGACAACAGAGTCAGCATCTGCAAAGGAAGGAGGAAGCCTTACCCTTGCATGATGATGAAAGGTGCATCTCTCATTGTAATCCTGAAAACGCTTCTCCTGCCAAGCTGCTTTACTCACCTGAAAGGAAAGGCAAAGTAACCTGTAGCAATTTTCCTCAAGTACCAGGGTTGCCTGGAAAAGGCTACCACATATACAGACTTTGACAATATTATCAATATTACTGGCAAGTGCACGAAGTCCAGAGTAAAGGGCACAAGTGGAGATCCTCACCCTCTCTCTGAGAGGCCAGGTGCATCTGAACACAAGCAAGAACCACTGCAATATAGCAAACCACTCACCATAGCAGAGCAGTTGTAATAATCCTTATGAGTTGGCCTCCAGGGCTTGAGACAACGCCAACAGAAGCCATGATTACACTTTGCACATGTCATACTGCATGATAGGAGAACAACAATGGGAATCACTCAGTCCTAACAGCCACTTGTAGATAGTCCCTCCCCGTGCTCCCCTACATCACAGGGCTGGAGCATACAACCCTGCACTCCCATTCACTCACTACTATGCATTTCCCTGCATATATTTTTTTAAAGCCTTTCCTGGAAGCAGATGATGCTTAAAACCAGCCACCATGTCTCTGAAAATGAGCTGGGCAAATTTGCAGCACAGTCTCACAGTACCAACTTACCAAGTACTTGCAGAATAAACAAAGCATTCCACAGTTTGGAGCAAGATCCACATGAGCACCTCACCTCTTCCCTCAGTAATGCAGTACTCCACAGTGCAGAAAGGTACTGCACAGCCCTAGGGCCACACAACATGTGGGGACAAATCACAGCTGGGCACTAAGGGCTGTGCCAGTGCAAGAAAGAAACAAATGGCAACTCCTAAGCCCTGGCCTCAAAGCCGGAGGTAATTCCCCCATCATGTAAAAAGCCGCCAGAGATCCAAGCCAATTCAAGAGAGGCAGTTAAAATAAAATTGCTTAAAGTTACAGAAATAGGTGAGCATGAAAGAAAAAATGGTCCCAAGATATCTGCTCCCCTAACCTGTACCTCCGTACATCTATAGCAGATTCTGAGAGCAGACAAGTGTGCACTATAAAAAGATACTGCAAAATGAGTTGTGGTTCTACTACAGAGTTATCAATGGATTTAACTCTGAATGCTGGGAAACATTTTGTTTTTCCTAGGAATTAAAAGCAATCACTCATTCCTTTAAAGCTGTAAAACAGACTCTTACTCCACAGACTCTTACTCCACAGTCAAAAAAAAAAAAAAGCACAATGGATCTAACTGTATGTCTTTGCCCTCTCCCATCTCCAGTAGCAAATGAAAATAGATACTCACTGCAGGCACCCCTCATTTTTCTCTATCTGAGCCTGGCAGCTTGGGCAGTGCTTTGAAATGAGCTTAGCCAGATGTTTGCTTTGGGCTTCGCTTGTCATTCCCTCATAGTACCCATCATCATCCACCCACTGAGACATGTGGCTGCAGCTAGCAGGATAATGGGCCTGAAAGAGAGTGCCAGTCAACCACACAAAAGCAGAATGGTGTGTGCCAAACCCAAGACAGTGTTGTGATTCAGCTCAGCCTCACCTCTGGGAAGTTGCAGTTGAAGCAGGATATCCAGGAACACTTGGAACAGGCTGCCCCATAACCAAGTCCATCCTTAAGGAGGATCTGATCACAGCCCTGAGGGTTGGTGCACCATGTCAGGTTGGAGCAGCACTCAACATAGCCTCTGAGGAGGGCTTTCTCATACTGTAATAAGAAGCCAGGAAGGAGATTTAAGGCAGAGAAACTGCACAGTTAGGCCTTACCACTGGGGTCTGGCGCCTCTGGGCTCTGTATCTGACTGAATCACTGTTCATTTGTCTTAGATTTTTACAGCTGCTTCCAGCACACCAGCTGAGGATACTTGTCACAAGCTGCTACCACAGCCCTCACCTGGTCCTCAACAAAGGATGCACCTGAAGTGTTGTTTGCTGGTGACACATTTAGGGGAAACACCACTATGCTCTTTTGCTAATGTTATGCTTTCCTGAATAGCTGGTATTGAACATCATCAGAGACAACAGACACCACTGGGCAGAAATCCGGTCTGCCTCAGTTATCACACTGCCAGTCTTAGTAATGGGAAGGAGAAAAGCAGCAGCAAGATCTGCTAGTGCTGACCAAAATGAAACAGAGCTTGGACACCCAGTAACCACCTCTCCTACTTCACCTTGGCTATAATCTCCTCAGAGGAAACAATGGAGCAAATGAAGGCTGTAGTTGGCTGTGCACGGCACTCAGATATAGGACAGGTGCAGTTGACAACCATGTTCTGTTCAATGCGAGTTGTGAGATACTCTCTCCAACAGGGCTGTGAAGGCAGAAGAGGAGAGATCAGAGCTAAACAGGGGCCACACCACCTGGGTTATGTGACCCTTGAAGCCCTCCCCACCCAGCAGAGGGTGCACAAAACCACCACAAACAGTGGATAAAGTACTCAAAAAGCACAAAATGGGAACAGACTAATCAGGAGCTAAAGGATCACAACAAACAAGGGAGCTGAGAAAAGAGGAGAACGTATGAGTTCTGTGAAAATCACCTTATAACAGATTCAGATAAAGCCAAACAACTGCCACCAACTGGGCAGCAGCAATTCCCTACCAAATTACAGGAGCCAAAGACCGCAGGACCTTCACCTTGCAGCAGTAGTGCATGCAACAGAGGGTTGGTGGCTTCTCAGTGGGACACAGCTGGTTCACACAGACTGGGCAGTGGGTTCCTGGGCTCGGGGCAGGCTGGGCATCCTGCACTTGCAGCCCCGAGGAGATAAGTAGGGTCTCACGGTTCTCCACATAGCACTGGATCAAAAAATCCACATTCCACCTGCAGTGCATAAGGAGGTGCCGAGCAACATCATCCGGGATGCTCAGAGTATCCTGGACCTGCTGTACTGTCTGGTTCATGAGCAGCTTTGCCTCCTCTGGACTAAGCGTGTGCCCCATTGGCATCTGCAGCATTGCCATGAGAAACTGCTCCGACCTTCCTATGCCAGGATTCAACCTGTCGCGGAGAAATGTATCATGTCCATGCAAGGTGGAGATGCACACCCCTCCACACCTGGTGACATGCATTCCTACCAATACAGGCAGTCTATGCTGTCCTCATCCAGAGATACCTCTGGCAGCCTGCTCTGGAAAACCATCTGTGCTTGGCCCCCAAGAGGTGTTGTGGGCTCAGCAGAGACGTATTCCAAGACATGCGGCTTCTCCTCCTGGCGCCGGAGATGCAGCCCCTCTCTGCCCCTCGAGCCCTCCATACCCGGAACACCAGGTTGTCACTGTGGAGCTGCTTCTCCACCTTGAGGATGCGGGTGATGAGGCAGCAGAGAACATTCCTCTTCCTTTCCAGGGCACTGACCTCAGCCCTCTCTGCCTGCAGGTACCTCTGTCGGGGCAGC
>NW_009260136.1:78511-89794 GCF_000687185.1 Egretta garzetta
CCCCCAGGTAAGGCAGAGAGTACAGCCCCCCAAAGGGCTTGCAGAAAAACGGCTGCGCAACTGCAGGAGAGCAGAGCCAGGAAGGGCACTGTCAGCTCTGCCAATTCCCCAATCCTCTGCTGCACACCCTACGTTCCCCAGGGGAAAAGCTCATGTGAACCATCTGGGCAGAAGAAATCCCCACTGTTCCACAGCCTGCTGTGGGACAGAGAGGTGACAGGAGGGCAGCAGGAGAGGGGGAACATGCTGGGAGGAGATCCCAGAAGCTGTAGAGGTGGGGATTAACACCTTCACTTGAACCTCTTCAGGCTGTAGAACAGAAAAAGCACATGCTCAAAATGGGCACACTGCTCCCCCAGCCTGTTCCCACAGTGCCTGGACCAGCCAGGGCAATGCACTCAGACACCAGCAGAATCCACAGCGCCAGTGTGCAGCTGCAGGAGGGGAAACAGAGATGGCCCAGGATGCTAGAGGAGTCAATGGATAGGAAGTTAATTCTACCATGTGCTTCTCTTTTCCAAACGCCTCCTGCTGGCTAACAGGGCAAATACAGGCAAAAGAAAAAAGATTGCACAGTTACCAAGCTCCCTTTAGCCAATGCATCCAAAATGAAGAGAGGGAGATAAAATCTGTTACGTAGGTTAGATATCCCCTAGGTAATTTAGAAGTGAGAGCTGAATCAACACTTGCTAAGCAACAACTTGCAGCGCTCTCTGCAAATGCAAGGTGGGAGACATTCATCACCTCAAGACTCAACAGAAAAGGGCCAAACTCACTCCAAGAGGCTCAAGCATGCTAAGAGCAACTACATACATGGCTGATTACCAACAGCCAGTCAACATGAGCTAATTTATCCAACTGCCAAGATCCAAAGCAGAACATATCTACTTTTTCAATTCAATTTCTATGTGGGATATGATGACTGGGAAGAGCCTTACACAGAAGTGAAATAGAGCCCATGCTTCTACCAAAATCAGTGCTACCAAGAAAAAAAGGCAACTTCTAACCAAGTTTGTTTTAACTTAGCCACTTCAAACTGACATGCAGTTAAGTCTTTAGCTACAAGATGTAGAAGTCATTAAAGAAGCCATCTTTTCAACTGGCATGCAAGAATATTTTTAAAGTGGACAACTAACTGCTGATCTCAAGCATATTCTGTCTCTTGCAGCAGTTAAATCCAAATCACTCTACCCAAAAGATGTCCTACAAGATCACAGGCATGATAAAAGAGTTACTTTAACAGGTTTCGCTGGCCAGAGTTGTGTCAGATGCTGAATAAGAAAGGGGTATCTGAAGTCTGGATTTTCCCTTTTATCTTCTCCCAGTACAAGGGCAATGTCAAGGGATTCTAGGAGATTCCACAGACGTTTTATGAAAACAGTTCATTTAATGCTCATCTTGCCTAAAACTGAATGGTATGAATTTAAAAAAATTGTTGGCATGTTAATGCTTTTAAAAATCCACAACCCTTATTTAAGGTGATCTGAGGGTGACTAAAGCAGCTTCATTTCAGAGAGATTCTATGTTCTTATTCTGGCAGTTTGTTCAGTTAATTCAAACACGCATGTTTGACAGCCACAGTTTAAATCAAATTTTATGCTTTTTATATCATGACTTTTATTACATCATGACAGAAATCTATGATTCAAAAATACTCCATGCAACCACAAGTCACATAATTACTTAACCAGCTCTACATGGTGATACAAACTAAAAGCTCATAGTGCTTTCTAAATCCAACCTGCTAGTTGCTATATGCTTAGCCATATAAAGATCACCACTCAAAAATATGCCACAGCAGAATCAGAAAGAGATGATACAGCCACACACATGCATCACATAATCTCACCTGTGTCTAGATTAAAGCTCTCTCTCAGACTAGATTCTTTTTCCTGAGCTGCAGAATCTTCCAACTGGTCTCCAATGCCAATAATCACCAACATGTGCCAACGTATCCAGTAGGTCCGACCTGTTGACCGCCATAAAACCTGTGTGTGAAACAGATCTAGATGATCAGATTTGCTCAATCATTCAATCCTCATGCTACATCTGCCCTCCCATTTCCCAAATGCATGGAAATAGCAAGCACTGTTCAAGTAGAAGAACACCTAATTCATATACAGATTTCAACACACACATTGTCTAATTTTTAAGCATATCATCTTTATTAACTTGCTCCCCTGGTTACACCTGGATCTTCATTAAAAAAAAACCACAAACTTTGCCTGCAACCACTACATATCTCATCTAATACAGCAGTGACAGGAGTGCATCTAGTTAAGCATGACCATTCCAAGACTGCCCAGCAGCAGGTGCCTTGGGAAAAGCATACAAAGGAATAGCTCAACCAACACTACCTCAAGGCAGATGAGCTGCAGATAAAGGGTCTTGAGGCACAAACCACTTGGCGAATGTAATTGTAAAGAAAACTATTTTTTCTACTCTGACTTTACCTTCTACTGGTTATACTTTTGCACTTTGTTCATTCACCAATCCTCTCAGACAGGTTTTGGGCTCTCAAAGGTGGCAATTGTTTCCTGTGCTTTGTCCAAGTTGCCTCTCAAAATCAAAATGATTTTTTTTTACGGCTTCCCATACCATAGTTTTACATTTAACCTGAGCAGAAGGAGGACTCAGCAATAGCAAGTACAACATGTCAATAACTTAAAAAAAACAGCAGAAAAACGTATGGGTTGCCTGATTCACTGAGCTCTTTTGGAGTTACACCAATGCTACTAGGACTCCATTGTGCTCAAGAGCTAGAGACAAGATGCTGAAAGACTTTAAGAAAGCACTATATGGAAGGAAATTGAGTTAAACTCTACACATAACAGCAATTAGTCTTCGATGAATCCCTGACCTAAACTAGTTATGTACCAAATATCATCTCAAATGAATCATGGAAATAATTGACTGAAGGACAAAGACACAACAGTGAAACTTTTTCTTTGGAGAGGCAAAGAAAGCAACAGAAAACAGAGCAACCAAGGAAAGATGAGAGGAGGTAAGAGACAGACTTGTGATGGACTGGCCCCAACCAAAAATGCACATGAATTTGCATTTTGCACACAGAAGACTGACAGCAAGCCTCAGGCAGGATGAGCTGCAAAAGCAGAACTAATTGAAAAGGAAAATATCAAAATTTTAACAAAGACCAGGGAGAAGCAGTTCTTGTAACTTGAACTCACTAGTCACCAGCAGGTAAACTGTCAATACAAAGCAAGCGTGATACACAAGATAAGAAAGAGGACCAGCTACACAAATAAAGTTTCCCTTCAAAGAAAGATTGATGGCAAAGGCCCGGAAGAGCAAGAGATGACATCAAGAGATGTCATTACAAAGATGATTGAGATGTCAGATTCCTGGTATCTCCCTGTGGAGAAAAAACCTCATTGAATGGTTTGAGTCACAAGTTTCTCACATAACACTTGGGGGACTGCTACAGACACATATACAGATATGAACATAAAGAGCAGGGTAAAAATTAACACCCCCAAAGACTGCATGTACATTCCCAACTTCCTAGACAGACTAGAGGGCAAGGAACACTAATAGTGGCAGAAATTAGGTACTTCCAAATATAACAGCCAAACTTCTTCACTGAATATTTATTACCACTTAGATCTGGTTTTGCCAGTAGTGTGAGCCTTACACAAGATTGCTACTGAAAATAAGCCTGGATGGAGCAATTGCAAGTTCATTCAACCTAATTAAATAGAAAAATAGACAGTAGAAGGAACCCAAGGGACCAACTGAACAAAGGGAAGGGAAGTTAACAGTACACTTCAGCTCAACAGTGAATAAAAAAAAAAGCCTCTGAAATTTATATCACAGGCAACAGGAGAAAAATGTGAAAGTATCTTGGTGCTCTTTCTAAGTGCCCAGTTACATAAAGAGTAAAGGCAAGTACAAGCTTATAAGGAACAGAAAATAGAATTTTAGAAAAACACAGATCTTTGAAATCAAGGAGAATAAGGACAAAGAGAGAATCAGTAGGAAACATATTTCTTTTACAATTTATCTTTACAGACTGGGTTATAATAGACAAAAGGTTTATCAACCAAAGTTTATCAAAAGTAAGATTAAATTCAGGGGCCTGCAATTCAAAATCACCTATGCATGGTCCAAAACTAGAAAAGTGTTTTATTTGAATACTGAGTAAACACAGAGGAAAGCAAAGCAAATTGGTAACGGGTAGAGGGATACAAATCCAGAAGTTGCCACAAGTGACAGAGAAGCAAAATTCAGTTTGGAGGAGAGAGATGAAAGACATGCCAAGTAATCTGCCAGAAGCACAGTTGGAAAGTTGGAAGGATTTCGGTTATTCGGTGGTGTTGCCATGTGACTGATGAACACTAAAGCCAGTGCTTCTCATTTGAGAAAAAAAAATTATTAAATAAGTCATCACTACGGTGCTCCTACTTTGACTTCAGTAGTATGAAAACCTTTAAAGCATATTTTAGTGGAAAGAGCAACTAAAGGCATTCAAGATAAACAATAAATTTCAATTAACAGGTAAACTTGCTTCAAGTTTCAATTCTGCCAGGTAAGACGCATTAGCTTTCTTTGCTAAGTAACTGATTTTGTAGATTAAAAAAAAAAAAAAAAGACTTATTTCAATTGTTAACTTCAGTAAAGCACAGGGGATCAAACAGTAAATTATTAAACAACAGAAGAAAGTAGAGGAACTGTGGGCAAGAAATCTGCTCAACAGAACCCAAGAATTTAGGAGTATGAAGGGGAAAGAATGGGACTAGAAAAAAGTGCAAATAAGATGGGCAGGACATATCTGCACAGCACATACTGTCCTAACAGTTACACTCTCCCAATACAAGCACATACTGATAATACCGACCACCAAACAAACAGATAAGGCTGGAAACATCCTTCTTGCACATGCACATTTTGGGGCATTTTAGGCTGCTGGCTTAAATTACATCTGTAAGAAGTACTCCAAAACTAGAAGACAGTTAAGGAGCCTGGACCAGAGTAAGTTAAACTTACTGCAAGGCAACTGGAAGAATTCATCCTAAAACCAGTTCTCACTGAATAAACAGAAGAGTATCAGAAGGAAGAAGCAGTCTGCAACTGGCTGAGGAAAAAACCCAAAAGAATATTCACACAATTTTCCTGTGCACAAGAAAGCAAAGAGACACCATAGGAGAAAAGAAGTAAGTCAGTGTTTGGTGTTCTTAACTGGCTAATTTGTATTTGGCTATAAATGAAAACAACAGCATTACACAAAATAAAATGAGCTATAGTCCAAGAAGGCTAGGGAATCTCGAGCTTAACAAAAGATGAAAGATTTAAAAGACATGGTCTTCAAAAATACAGAAGATAATGTCAAATTCTCTACCTCCTCTCTGGAAAGGATGCTAATGAACTTTAAGTTACAGCAAGAGAGATTTGGTAAGAAGCTAGGAAGACATGCGTTTCTACAAATAGCAGAGCGAGGCTTTTTAGCTATTGATTTCTGAATATCAGCAACACAGAGCTTTGCACTAGCATGGCACTTAGGTTTATTCACAGGCCATCTATCACAAATCAGCTTGAAGTTGGGAAGACTTTGAGCATAGGCTGAAGTGGCACCTGACGTACAGCTATGACCAGCTGAAGTGGCCTCGGACTCCTTATTTATCATCTGCAAAACCAAAGCATGCACTTTTGCAAATTACTTGGGGAAAACCAAACCAAACTCACAATTGCACACACTAACATGTGTGCAGTGGTTACAGTTACTCATTTTACTAGTTACTATCACAATTTACTAAAGATTTCATGAACTGAGTTATATAGCCTTGTTTGCAGCCAACACAATGGTGGACTGAGCAGAGACAACCCTCTATATATGGATGACAGCCAGCTAAAGCTTTATTTTTAAGAGAACAGAAATTGTACCCCTACCTGCAGTGTTCGGGAAGCTCAAAAGCATGGCCAAAGTGCAAGACCAGCAGACACCCTCCAGAACTAACTATACATAGATTAGCAACGCACAAAGCCCACCAGCTCCCTGCTGCATAGTCAAAACAAAACCTCAGCTCTCACTGAACATGCCCAGCCTTCAAGACTGAGAAGAAAGTCTCAAGAAAAAGGTCTAAGAAGGAGCGAACAATCCCGAGTGCCCCCATAAGGGCTGGAACAGCACTCATATGCTCTCCCACCCCCAGGCCTGAGTCCAAGCCCAGCACTGAGTCCAGCCCTCCCAGCACTGACTCCACTAGCAGGATGTTCTGGGAAAGGCAAGTGCAGAATGCCTTAGGCTGAGAATTAGAGATCAAGTGAACAAAGGGAACCCTGTGGGTAGCGTTTACTGCAGGCTGCCCAACCAAGGGCCACACAGCCTTCTTACTCCAGCTGAAGGAAGGATTGTGCTTGCAGGCTCCCATCCTGATGGGGGACTTCAGTCACCCTGACATCTGCTGGAAAAGTAGCAGTGAGCTGCTGGCAATCCAGGAGACTCCTGGAGTGCACTGAGGATAGCTTCTTAGGCCAGGTAATACACAGCCCTACCAGAGGAGATGCATTACTGGACCTTTTGGACACCCACACAAGTGAGCTAATTACAGACATTAAGACTGGAGGCAGCCTGCACTGCAGTACTGGTGGAGTTCACAGTCCTGAGGAATACGGGACAGGCGAAGAGTAAAGTCAGGACCCTGAAACTTAGGAAAGCAAAATTCCAGATGTTCAAGGAGTTAGTCAATTGGACTCCCTAGGAAACTGCGCTCAGGGACAAGGGAGCCGAATAGAGCCGGCAAACCTTTAAGGACGCTTTCTATAGAGCATAAGACCTCTTGATCCCCAGGTGTAAGAAATCAGGAAAGGAAGGCAAGAGACTGGCATGGATGAGTCATGACCTGCTAGTCAAAAACTAAAGGGCAAGAAGGAAATTGAATGCACAGGCAGTGGAAGCAGGGACAGGGATCCTGGGAAGAGTATAGGGACATTGCCTGGTGGTGTAAGGATGGCATCAGGAAGGCCAAGGCACAGCTGGAGCTGAACTTAGCAAGGGACACTAAGATTAGTAAGTGCTTCTGTAGGTATGCCAGCCAGATAAGGAAGGTCAAAGAAAGTGTATCCCCCTGATGAACAAAACTGGCAAACTAGTAACAACAGACAAGAAGACTGAGATACTCAACAACTTTTTTGCCTCAGTCTTCACAGGCAATGTCCCCACAACTCTTGAGTGGATGGACCTCAAGCCAGGGACCAGGAGAGCAAAGTCCCTCCCACTGCAAAAGAAGATCAGATCTGAGACCACCTGAATGTAATGGACCTCACCTTGAGCTGACTGTCTCAAAGCTTGTTTACAGCTCCGTCAAGTGCCCCTGCAAGGCTCCTGGGCAGCCTGGCTGGGCCACACCGCCTCGGGGGAGGGTATGTCCAAACACGAGCAACCCCCTCCACCTGCCGAAGCACAGACATGCCACTGCGACTGATCATGACGCAGTGGCCACGTGCACTTTGCGGGACCAAGCGCGCCAAAACAGAGAGCATGAGCAGGAAGGCAGTAGAATCATAGAATGTTTTGGGTTGGAAAGGACCCCTAGAGGTCATCTAGTCCAACCCCCCTGCAGTGAGCCCGGACACCACTAACTAGATAAGGTTGCTCAGAGCCCCATCCAACCTGGTACATGCCATTGCCTAAGAAACAACCCCCCCTCCAAATGCCCTGTAGAAGATGGTGCGCCCAAACGGCAAATGGGACCCTCACCACCAGAGTACATGAAGACTATGGACCGACGGGATGCCGCTGTATCCACAGTGGAGACCATCTTTTGCGACCCTATCCTGACTGCTTGCTAGATTTCCATCTTTTCTATTTTTCTCTCCCATCGTTACTTTCTTATAAGTACTTAGTTGAGATAAGTGATCAGCAAAGGCCTTCGATTAGTGGCATTTGACCTCATTTGTGTCTTAATCTCACTCTGGGTATGACAACAAATCTCCCTGGCCCAGGCCTTCCTGGATCAGAACACTGAGGAACCTGGACATATGTAAGGCTATTGGACCTGATGAGATGCATCAGAGTCCTGAGGGAATTGGCTGATGTAGTTGCCAAGCCACTCTCCATGACATTTGAAAAGTCATGGCAGTCAGGTGAAGTCCCCAGTGGAAAAAGGGGAAACATTGCCCCCATTTTTAAATGGGGTAGAAAGTAGGACCCTGAGAACTACTGACCTGTCAGCCTCACCTCTGTGCCTGGGAATATCATGGCACAGATCCTCCTAGAAGCTATGCTAAGGCACATGGAGGACAGGGAGGTGATTCAAGACAGGCAGCATGGCTTCACCAAGCCTAAGTCCTGCCTGATGAACCTAGTGGCCTTCTGTGACAGAGCAACTACATCAATGGACAAGGGAAGAGCTACTGATGTCATCTATCTGGACTTCCATAAGGCATTTGACATGGTGTCCCATCACATCCTTCTCTAAATGGGAGAGATATGGATTTTATGGACAGACTATTTGGTGGATAAGGAATTGGTTGGATGGTTGCATCCAGAGAGTAGTGGTCAACAGGTCAATGTCCGGATGGAGCTCAGTGATGGGTGATGTTCCTCAGGGGTCCATACTGGGACCAGTACTGTTTAATATCTTCATCAGTGACATAGACAGAGGGATCTAGTGTACCCTCAGCAAGTTTGCAGATGACACCAAGCTGAGTGGTGTTGTTGACGTGCTTGAGGGATGGGATGCCACCCAAAGGGACCCGGACAAGCTCGAGAAGTGGGCCCACTTGAACCTCCCGAGGTTCAACAAGACCAAGTGCAAGGTCCTGTTGAACCTCCCGAGGTTCAACAAGACCAAGTGCAAGGTCCTGTTGAACCTCCCGAGGTTCAACAAGACCAAGTGCAAGGTCCTGTTGAACCTCCCGAGGTTCAACAAGACCAAGTGCAAGGTCCTGTTGAACCTCCCGAGGTTCAACAAGACCAAGTGCAAGGTCCTGTTGAACCTCCCGAGGTTCAACAAGACCAAGTGCAAGGTCCTGTTGAACCTCCATCTTCATCAGTGACATAGACAGAGGGATCTAGTGTACCCTCAGCAAGTTTGCAGATGACACCAAGCTGAGTGGTGTTGTTGACGTGCTTGAGGGATGGGATGCCACCCAAAGGGACCCGGACAAGCTCGAGAAGTGGGCCCCTGTTGAACCCCCGAGGTTCAACAAGACCAAGTGCAAGGTCCTGTTGAACCTCCCGAGGTTCAACAAGACCAAGTGCAAGGTCCTGCACCTGGGTCAGAGCAACCCCTGGTATCAGTAACAGGCTGGGGGACGAACTGATTGGGCACAGCCCTGCAGAGAAGGACTGGGGGGTGCTGGTGGATGAACAGCTGGACACAAGCCAGCAATGTGCACTTGCAGCCCAGAAGGCCAAGAAGGCATCAAAAGAAGCATAGCCAGCAGGCCGAGGGAGGTGATTCTGCCCCTCTGCATTGGTGAGACCCCACATGGAAGTAATGCATCCAGCTCTGGAGCCCTCAGCACAGGAAAGACATGGGCCTGTTGGAGTGGGTCCAGAGGAGGGCCGCAAAAATGATCAGAGGGATGGAACACCTCTCCTATGAGGAAAAGCTGAGACAGTTGGGGTTTGTTTAGCTTGGAGAAGAGAAGGCTCTGGGGAGACCTTATAGTGGCCTTTCAATACTGAAAGGGGGCTTATAAGAAAGATGGGAACAGAATTTTTTAGTAGGGCCTGTAGCGATAGGACAAGGAATAATGGTTTTAAACTAAAAGAGGGTAGATTTAGATTGGAGGTAAGGAAAAAATTCTTCACAATGAGGGTGGTGAAACACTGGAACAAGATGCCCAGAGAGGTAGCAGATGCCCCATCCCTGGAAACCTTCAAGGTCAGGTTGGACAGGGCTCTGAGCAACCTGATCTAGTTGAAGATGTTCCTGCTCATTGCAGGGGGGTTAGACTAGATGACCTTTAAAAGGTCCCTTCCAACCCAAACTATTCTATGATTCTGTGATTCCTCCCTCTCCTCAAATATTGATGCCTTTTCCCTGATCTCTGGCACAGAGTTAGCAACTCAACTGCAAATACACAGCTCTAACAACTCTTTTCAACACAAACGCTCATTTAAGGTCTATTTACCCAAAGGGCTGAAACAGATCCCAGCATATACTTGCAGATCAAAGCAAACAGCTATGTAGGCTGTGTCCAATCCAGTGAGAACAACAGTATGCCTTAAGTTCTGTCACTCACACTTAAGACCTTCATGCACCTTTTGCTGTGTTATTTGTGTCAGCTAGCCTAATCCCAAACATCCCCAACATCAAACCATGGCTAGGGACTATTCCTAGGAGGCAGGATATAGCCACCTGTTTTAGAGGCTAAGAAATCTTAGCAGGACAGCCCATACTAAACCAGATTAGCTTTCGTCAGGACCTGCACTTCCAGCTCTGAAAGGTGACAACTTTGCTAGAACAGATGTAGACAGCGTCTTAATTATCATATGCCTATTGCCCAACTTCCTGCACATGAAGACATCATTAGGAAACCACCTGTCACCCCTGTCACTCCCCTCTGCCATCCCAGCCAGACTACTTTCACTAGTTACCTACCTGGACTGCGTGCATGCTATTACTGCTCTGAAGAAACTTGCCTTCCTCCCCAGCTCTAACATCACCACAGTCCTCCAGCAAGCGCACCCTCATGCCGCGCACCAGGTTTGCCTGTAAGTACTGCACATAGCCACTGCGGTCTGCGAAGTCTGATGGCGTCAGGAAGGCATGACCCTGCTTCTTGTGGGGACCATGATTTGAAGTGAGCACAGGCATTCGGACAGCAGTAGAGGCTAAGATCTTGGGCTGGAAGATGGAGTGGGTGGTGTGAGGTCGCAGCTCCTGTTGGGGCAGCAGCTCTGGCTTGTGGCTGTGGTCCCAGCCCATCACGTGCACCAGCTCCAAGATGAGGTTTGCCATAGCCATGCTGAACTCAAACTCCTGCTTCACACGGCTCCTCTCCTCAGTGAGCAGGCTGGGCACAGCGCTGTCCTGCTGCTCCCCTCCCTGCTCCACACCACTGCTGAGCTTGTCCATGAGAGAAGTGACACACAGGTAGCGCTTCACCAGGACGAACAGCAGCTTCCCAGGGATCTGCAACAAGCACAGCTGTCAGACTCTAGCCTGCAGAGAGCCCCCAGCCCCTAGCTCTTTCCAAGCCTCAAATCCATTGTCAGGCTCCCAGACAGCTCCGGACCAGCAGGCAGCAGCTGCTCAGCCCACCCTCGTCTCCCTGCTCAGAGATAAGGCTCTCCATGTACCTCCCCACCACTCC
>NW_009260136.1:89822-93723 GCF_000687185.1 Egretta garzetta
CCAATACCCAGTCCTGCTCAGCTGCCCACTGCCAACTACCCTCCTGTCCCAGACAAAGGACACCACTCTGCCCCCCCACTCTCACCCCTCCTGACCCCTAAAGCCCACAGGCCCAGGGCTGGCAGCCCCTGCCACTACCTGGGGAAGGTGAATCCCCTCGAATGACATGCAGTACTCTTCAGAAGACATCTCAGCAAACAGCTCCAGCAAGGTGTAGCGACTGTCGAAGTCTACGTGCTGCTCAATGCCATCCTGCTGGCTGAGGGACAGCAGGACATAGGCCCGGCTCCCTGCAACAACAACAGAAACCCTTCAGGCCCCATAAAGATAACCCTCACCCCATCTTCCCTGCACGAGATAGACTCACAGGCAAGGAACAGCTTTGCTGCTCAGTGTAACCTAGAACCACGTTCTCTCCTTTAACCTGGATTGGCAACATTTTGCTCCACCAAATAACACTGCATTTTTCCCACCCCTAAAGCTGCACGATTCCTCCAAAGCACCAACCCCAAATAACTGACTCCAGAACAGGGTTCCAGGGAAGAAAAAAGTTAAGTTTGAACCTGAATCAGCCCCTCATTTGCCCTGCTGGAAAGCCACATGAACTTGGGCACGAGGACAGGGAAAGCCAGATCTCTTGTGGGACACACTACCACTAGCAACCTTCCAGGTGCACCCAAGCCTCATCATTCTGAGCCATGGCAGCTCCTCTCAAATGAGAGCCAGGCAGCACCTGGGTGAGGACCAGCCTCTCTACCCACCAGGGCCTGAGGAAAGGCACCCTGCCAAGAACAGGCCAGAGCCTTTCCAACTGACAGCCTGCAGCAGAGACATCCCAACGCTCTACCAAGCCTCTTGGCATAAGTCCTCCTAACAGTTATTCAGCATCCCAGCTCAGGAACCTGTTAGGAGAAGTTCCCAAGTCTTAAAGCACTCCAGACAACTATGACCCAGAAGCCACTTGGAAGCTCCAGTCTGATTCTTCCCCTTTTGCCAACAAGCCCCGAGACACACTGCTTCCCAGGCGTCCCACACCTACAGAAGGACTGGCACCCCTCAGCTGCCCAGCAGCACCTCCTCAGTGGCACTGAGCAGCAGCAGCCCCCACCTGCATCATGAGAAGCCAGGGCCCTCAGCATCTTGCCAGCACTGCGGCGGATTTGCTTCTCCGTGTGGCACAGCATCTTCATCAGCAAGTCAAGGGCTCCCGTCTCCTTGAAGGCACCTGCCAGCGAACCAATGCTGGCATACGCGCTCCGCACGTGGATGGCGGGACATCTGTAGTGAACGGGCTGGCTGCCTTCTCCTCTTTCATCCACTGCCCTTCCAGCTTCCTCTTGCCCAACAGTGCCGGGCAGCTGGCACACACCTCTTCTGTAGACATCCACATCAAGATGTTCTCCGGCTTGGTCTCTGCAGAGGCGGCACTGCTGCCTCCCACTGCTCTCTCTTCCAAGCTGATGATACTCCACTGGATCAGGTATTCAGGCTGGCCATTGTGGCCTTGCCGCTGCCGGAGCAGCTCTTCCGGGTAAGCCTGCAGTTTGGGTCCCAGGTGCACAAGCAGGTTGCCATTGTGCCTCTCATTCACCATGACAGGAAATGTGCCTGTGGAGACAGAGGGGAAGCAGAGGCAAGCTTTTATTTCTGAGCTGCATGCCAGGGAAAGCAGGAACAAGCACCTCAGTTGCTTGACAGTAGAAGTGGCTGAGGCACAGCTTTTGATACTGAGACCCTGCACCCAGGATAAAGCTCTGAAGAATACCCCATTTTGCAGAGGGTCACATCCTCCCTCCAAGAAATTGAGCCAGTGTTTCATATATAAACCCTGTTCCCAGCATTACTGGCACACAAAGGGGTTCTCCAAAAAATCAAGGCAAAATTGGCCTGTTCAGATCCTCTTATAAGACCACAAATAACAGCAGGAGATCTGAGTCCTGTTCTCATCTTTGTCACTGTCCACAACATGACTCTGTGCAAGTTGTTGCTTTTGCACTTCTGTCTTCCCTTGTTATTTACCATTTATATCTGTTTAGACTGTAAGTTTAGCTAGAGCTCAAGATTTCAGGCAGACACCCTCTCTAACCTAACTTGAGTCACCAGGCCCTCAAGAAAATAACCAGCAATTTCTCAAATCAATTTCATATACATGAAATCAGGTCACTTTTGAAAAATGTCCCAGTTTCGGCTGGGATAGAGTTAATTTTCTTCCTAGTAGCTGGCATAGTGCTGTGTTTTGGATTTAGTATAAGAATAATGTAGTGATAACACACTGATGTTTTAGTTGTTGCTAAGCAGTGCTTGTCAAGGACTTTTCAGCTTCCCATGGCCAGGGAGCTCAGGGACTGGCTGGGCGTTGGTCAGGGGGTGGTGAGCAATTGTATTGTGCATCACTTGTTTTGTATATTCTTTTATCATTATGATTTTGCTCTGCTGTTTTATTAAGCTGTCATTATCTTAACGCACAGGTTTTACTTCTTTTTTTCCTGATCCTCTCCCCCATCCCACTAGGGCAAGAGAGCAGCTGCATAGTGCTTAGTTGCCAGCTGGGGTTAAACCACAACAGCCACTCCTTGGCCTCCTCTCAGATATTCTTTGCCTTTACAACATTTAGCCAATGGGTAAATTCAACAAAATGAAAAGATTGTTAGTCTCTGCTGCCTGACTATTCTGCATATCTTATGACCACAAAGAAGAACCCATGATGCTTCTCTTTCATCTATGCAAAGAAAAGCATGAAATAATTTGCTGTCTAAGACTGAGTGCCAGCAATCAGCTGGCCAACAGTAAATGATACCACACACAGTGGACTGACTTCATTACTATAAAAGATGCCAGATCAGAGTCTGATAAGGTTCTCAGAGGAGCTCAGGCAGGCAATAGTGGAAACACATGAACAGGCCCTCTTGTTGTCATTTACACATACTAACAAGACAAGCAGTGAGGCAACATGCTGTTCAGCTGATGGGAACACAAGTCATTCTTAAAAAATGAGCTAATAAACATAGGAAATAGTCAATCCATGTACAACCAAAGAAGATGCTGACCATCAAAGATGATGGTAAGCACAGTAAGGTGTTTCCCAGGTGCAGAGAGAAGAAGCCCGAACTCCCAAGAAATTCATACCTACCTTCAATTGTGCCTTCCTTGGAGTTTGCAGCAAGCCAGCTAGGAATCTTCTTGCAGACTCTCTGTAATAAAAGAACCTAGTTATTCTCCTGTGTTTTCTAACAGTGTTTAGATGCCACACCATAAACCAAACAATGACTTTCCCTAACTGTGCTCTTACAGTGCACAAACCACCCTACCCCAAGAGGTTCATGTAAAATTCATAGTAAAAGAAAAGCCTCTGTGAAGCGTTGTTTTGTTTGAAAACTTCGCCCCATCCCCACATCATGGCATTTAGCATGAAAAACCCTCTTTAGAGCAGAGCAGAGAAGGGGCCCTTGTAGCTAGGCAGGGGAGAAGTTGGATTTAGGGCACCTGAAGAAGCAGCTGCAATGCATATGACTAATGAGGCACAGTAGAGCCTACGATAAACCACAGCTAAATTGTTAAACTGCTTAAAACCGCACACTACAGTAAGTTTCCGAGTTGTGGCAGATGAATACGCCAGCTACCGTGCCAAGCCCCTAAAGCACCAGGTGCAGAAGCACAGCCTGGAACGGCCTGGGCGCAGGCAGACAGAGCACCCCCGGGACGGCAGGGCACGAGGCCGGCCGGCGCACGGAAACGAGCAGGGCCTCTGAAAGCATTTGCCTCGGCAGTGGCCGCCGCGGAAAAGACGGGTTTTCTTCCAGGCCGCTCCAGACACCTCGGCAAGCCCCGCTCCACCTCCCGCTCCCTTCCCGCACCGCTGCCCCGTCGCTCCCGCCCCAGGAACGGCAGCCAGGCCCGCCGC
>NW_009260136.1:94256-102219 GCF_000687185.1 Egretta garzetta
ACTCCGGGCAGCGTGGCGGCACGCCGCGGCCGTGTGTCACAGGGCTGCTGTCCGCCGTGCCGCCTGCACGCCAGAAACGGGTGCGAGGGACAGGAAAATAAGGAAAAATCAGGGTGTCTTCTCATTCTCTTAGCTCATATTGGAGGCGAGGAAAAAAATTGGGGTTGGGAGCTGAAGAGTGCACCTACAAGAGCTCACGGTGCTGCGTGAGGCCGTGTGTTAGTACGGTTTCTCTGGTGATGGATGAACCGTGTTAAGGAGTGTTGCAGGGTAGGTGGAAGGAAGGTTAAAGGCACATAATGTCAGCAGTAACGCTATTGCAAACGCGGTGTTAACCAAAAGCTACAGTGTAGCAACTTCTTCAGGCCTGGGGTTCTGGGGTAGTTTCAGCCCTGCGCCCTCCATCTACCTTCTTCGGCTTGCTGCAGGTTTTGGGGTGCAAGACTGCCCTGTTCTCAATGTTGCTAGAGGCGCAATAGAAGCCAGTTGCACACAATTTTGGCCTCTTTCCAGTCCCTTTCCTGCTTTGGTGTTACACTGATCTGTAATGCCCATACCATGAAATCTGAACTCTTATCCTTTGCCTGTATTTCCTTTCCTTGACAGGCATCACAGCAGTTAGCTACAATCCACTAGGTGCAGGTTTCTATGGGTGTGTTAACATCTGTTTTAAATTACAAACAAACATTTTTATTATTCTTTCTTATTTGATCTTGGAGCAACCTCATATATGTGCCCAACCTCATTTCTACCCTCAGTACTTAATGCAGCTGATTAGACAATTTCCATGTTTTACAATAGCAATCAGCAATTAATACAAACAATATAATTGCAATTAACTATAGTCTGGATAAATCAGTGCAGTTCTGCATCAGTCTGTGGGGACTATCCTCTAAAGCTGTGGCACCAATGGTGGACTGTAAATGTTTGTGTTTCCAAGACAGCCTCTTGATTTCTCCATTAGTACATGTAACCTCTGTTGATGCTATTGATGTTGTCTTTCCAGAATCCTGTGGATGCTCTTGAAATGTCTGTGTTTTCCATTAACATGTAATTTTCCTTCCTCATTACCTCCGAAAACATTGTTAAAATTTAGAGGATCAAACTTGTATTTAGTTATGTCATGTTTTGCCTTTACAAGTCCCCTCATCTCCTGTAGAGACAGTATATTTGCACTAATGAAGGGGAAAATGACTTCCTAAATGCCACACAACTACATAAAAGCTAACACCACATGCCCAACCATTGCTGTTTTCCTCTGTTCTTGGCAGCTGTTATTTTGTGCATGTACTGCATCTGCAACACTGCTGTGTGTAATGTCACAAACATGAGGTAGTGATAATGCTTTGCAGCGGGAAATGCAGCCTGGCTGGTAACATCAGATGGCAACATCTCATAGCTGAAATTGTCACCAACAATAAATGGCAGTGACCAGATAGGACACAGGCATCTCATTTGTGACACCAAAAGGTTTTCTGTGGTATTTATATGCCCTGATTATATCTTGGCTCTGATAGTCTTGATACCATGCTTAGTCAGTCATTTATCCTAAAAATAAAGATTATGTCTGTTGCATCTCGCTCCATGTTAGGAGTATATGTCATACACAGACGCCTGAGCACAAGTAACATGGGGTTACTTCTGCTGATAGGCATGTTGTGGTGCTGAACCACGAGACATATCTGTGTAAGCATGCTGAACATGGGGTTGGCTGTGGTGTAACCCATAAAAGTGAAGCGCCTCCCCTCCCACTGGGGAAAGAGCCATTTCAGCTGTGTTTTGCTCCTAAGCACTTTCTGTGCAATCTTCTCTCCTGCTACACTGAGATTATTTTCTCCAAATTGTACTGTCCCTCCACTGCACAGCCTTTTATCAGTGCTAAGCTTTCCTTACATTATCCTGGTATCTGCTCCAGGGCCTGATGCTATGTAGAGGCTAGTAGGTACATTTTTAGCTGGCATACTGTTGATCCAGCAGCACTGATGATTGTAACAAGCCCTTCTTTCCTTTGGTTTCTTTCCCACCTTTAGGCACTTCTCAGAGCCCCCATGTGCCCTTGACCTGGCTTCTAGGCGCCTACAGGCATCCACCTTTGACCTTACTTTAAATAATGCCTCTCCAGTTTGGACTTTGAGTATCTTCTCATAGCAGTTTTCTGCAGGGAATTTAACAGTCTTGGTGTTGGGGCTCTTAAGCTCCATCCTCTAAGATATCAGGTGTCCAAAATTAATGGACTCAGAAGAAGAGAGGGGAAACAACCTCATTTTCATTTGAGACCTGGATCTGATGCCTGTCAATGTCAGAGGAAGCTGTTCTGCCTGCAGCCTTTAAACCGGTTTATTTTAAAGCCGTTTCTTCTTGTCCAGAGGCCTGAGGATGGTACTGCACAACCCAACCACGTCTGGGTGCTCTGAGATGGCAGCTGCGTGACATCTCCCAGGATGACGGGGCCTTGGCCATCATCAGTTATTTGTTGAGCCCCATATCAGGTAAACACTACCTTCACAGGAGCATCTTCATACAAAACTTAGTATCTATCCTGGAAATACGTCTGTCACTACTAAAAAAAATAAAAATCTGTCTTCCTTTGGTTTGGGGTAGTTTATCAATATATAAATACATAATCCACCTGGGTCCAGGGCTAGGGATCATCTTCTCTTTGATGTTAAAATGGCAAAAATTCCTCTTACTAGGCCTTAGTTATTGCCCAACTACTCCATAAGCAACATGGGCTGTTTGCCCTCCCCGTTTTAACTCTTCCTTGAGGTCCTCCTGCTCCTCCATGTTAACACCCACAAATTAAAACAATCCTTTTCTTTTTCAAAAGTCCCCATTCCTGGTTTTTACTTCTCTTGACTCAACACCATGCCCTGCTCAGCAGCATCATTCCCGAGCATTCAGAAAGTACAGCCCTCACAGCCCTGCTGTCCACCACAGGTCCCCTCTGGCCCTGGGGCTCCCAGAGTAGAAGTCCAGCAGGTCAGGTCTCACCTGTGGCAGGAGGCAGTGGGGATGGAGACTTTTGCAAAGTGCCCCTCTTTGCCACATCATGCCCAGACAGCCCTGCACCCTCCAGAGCACACAAACAGGAATCTGCCTCTGAGCCCCATTCATTGACCCCAAGGTGTGTGTTGTCCCTTCCCGCAAATCAAGGCCAAGATCCCAAATCTGTGCACAAAATGATAACGTTTATTGAAAGAGTAATTTTTTTTTAATACAAAAGAAAGCTCTGTACATAGTACTGTGATTACTTCCACATCCTTCCAGAAACACAACCCTGGAAACTGGAGGGAAAAAAAAAAATCCCACACACACTTATGCATACACACGCACACGCGCACACACAACCCTAAAACCAGTAAAATGAACTAAAAATGTCACCACACAATAAATGCCATTTCATCCCTGATACACAAGTGTTCTTACAAGTCTGCACTTAAATAAAATACACCATTAGCGTTTAACCAGCAGTTGCCTTTGGGGAGCTAGGAAGGGGATGCAGTCAGACACCCTGTAGCATCAGGGGCACACCTGCCATCCTGGCCCAACAGCTCTGCTCCACGGTGCTAGCACAAGCAAAGCAGAGCAAAGCCAGGCCACAGTGATGTGCTAGGACAAAGGACAATGCAAGCCCCAACCCCATCCTTCTCCCTGGATGAAATCCTAGGTACCCAGCCTTGTTTTGGAAGCATCACTGAGCAACTTTCATACACCTAGCAATGGGGCATGGCACAGCACTCCCACATGCTCCAAGCTGCAGGCTACGCATCACTCTTAGAGCAAGGATACTAAGGGGAGGCAGCATGCAATGTCGCTCTCACCAGATGGGACTCCCCATGAGCCCTTCCCAGGCTGCATAACAGACTGAGGGCTGAAAGACCGTTCTGGGAGCTCTTTGCACAGGGGGCTTGGAGGGGACCTGTCCACATCTGCGCACCAAGGAACGGCTGTAGAGGGGGAACTACAGCCCAAATCATCAGCTAGGAATTCAGGAGATGCTATCTGCACAGCAAGCAGGCAGAGCAGGGATCAGCTACTGCTGACCACTCACCACCAAAGAAAGAGCAGGGAAGCCCATATCCCTTAGGCAGTCACAGGTAGCACTGCTCCACACCAAGAGCAGTGACAGAAGCAGCCACAGGTCCCAAGACCAGAGGTGAACAGGGCGGCCATCAGAAAATCTAGCCCATCTCTGGCTCCCAGGCACACTGCAAGCCCCTTGCTCCTGAAGTTTCCCAGTTCTAGAAACCAGCCACTTCACTTGTCTTCTGCCCGTTAAGCCCAAAGTGATGGGTATGGAGTCCTCAGTACAGGTTAAGTGGGAAACAAGCATCCCACTTGGTTCAGCTTGATCCCTGGCACATGCTGGTGGGTGGAGAGCGCAGCTTAAACGCTAATGCTGAGTGAAGATGTCCAAGATTACAATACAAACTCAAAAGCAAGGCCCCTCTCCTGCCTCCATGCCCACCCACCCCTCTCCCATCCCCCTGGTACAAACCCCATTAAAACTGTACAGGAGCCAAACTTTTATTCCTTAAAGAATTACATAAATACTGAGTTTAACACTTAGAAAAATAAAGTAATTTTCTTTTTTTTTTTTTTTTTTTCCTTTTTTTTTTTCTCCAAGGCTTCTTTTGTCTTTAACTTAAAAAAAAAAAGTTACAGCAGCTGCTTCTTCCCCTAAGGATTCAGCAGCTTCTCTCACTTGCTCACTCTCCCTCCAGGGACAGGGCTAGGTAGCAGAGCCATTCACAGCAACTCCCATGCAGGACCAAGCATGCTCCAGCCCTTCTCCCCGGGCCTTCCTGAGCCTACACACAGGCATCACAGCTGCTCCTCCACAACCCAGGATGGTCTGCAGGTCACCCTGGTGCTCAGAGGAAAAGCCTGCCACCTGCCCTGCAGCTCAGTGCCCCATGGGCTCTTCCCTTTGACACTTGAGTTGTTTCTCCACCTTGCATCAGACACAGAAATTTAGAAAGCGCTGGCTGGAGCTGCAGGGGGATGCGGGAAGACCCGGCCACGTTCCCCTGGATGTACAGGGTCCACAAGCAGCGCGAGGGCTGAGAGTAAAGTGTGGGGCTGGGCCCGCCACAGAGCCTCTCCCCCCAGGAGCTCTCCGGGGCATCGTTGTGCTCCTGGGCATCCACCAACCACCTCAGCTGTGCTAGGGCAGCCACCAGGGCAGAGCCAGGCAGTCTGCAAGTCTGTCAGGCAGCCCAGTGAGGAGGCACGGAGAGCAGAGGGCTCACTGTAGTGCATTCGAGGAGGATAGGGCTACGTGCCACAGGCTGTGCCTTACCCTCCAGAGGGAGGGCATGTAGGCCCAACCAGCGATGCACATGCAAGCTGGCCACTCTCCCCTGTCCAGAGCCCAGGGTGAGTTGCTGCAGCCAGGACCTGTCACCCCCACAAAGGCACATTGCTGAGGCCAGCAGCACAGTCTCGGAATGCTCTGCTCCGAGCTGTGCCCACAGGACAGCTCTGGGTCTGAGCTGAGCCCCACACAGAGCAAACGCTCATGGGCAAGGTGACTCAGAGCACCTGGGAGGAGCCAGAGCCTCCAGCTGGGAATGGTCTGCAGTATTTATTTACAGCGCAGAGCAATCCTCCCCTCAAGAGACAAGTTTCTTTGGCTGGCATGAGACAAGCACAGCTATTGCAGCATCCAAACGCCCCCAAGCCCTGCATGGCCCCAGCACAGCTCCACCCTCGGTGGGTCCTGCAGCCCCACGCGCATGCCTGTGTGTATGTGTGGGTGGGTGCGTGTGTGTGTGTGCATGTGTGGATGAAGGAAACGTGAAAAGGCAACAATAAATAACTGGTGCAGTCTGTACGAGGAATTGCCGCCAGCCCCAGCACTGGTATGACAGGCCAGGGATAGCACAAGGCTGGCAGCAGAGGCCTCTCAGTCACTCTTGGCACTGTGTGAGGTCTCCAAGTTGACCACCTGCAGCTCCGTCAGGCTGCTGCCACTGCTGCTCTGCTGCCCGATGACAGCCATCTAGAGAGAAAAGGGAGGAGGAAGCACTGAGGGACAGCATGCTTTGAGACCATGTGTGCCAGCAGCCAGGGTGGTACTGTCCTTTCTGGGCACCTGTCCAAGGAGGGCAAGACTTCCTCACCCAAGGGTGGGTAGCACTGATGGCTTTCCCAGACCTGAGGACTGGCCCTACCCAAGGGCTTGGGTTTGCCCAGACCCATAAAGGATGTGCAGGTACAGGCAGAGCAAGGTCACCCCCTGAACACCTGCAAGTACCATTCTGCACCTACCTGGTGAAGCTGGACAGCTGAGACTGGGATCTGAACGGTGCCTGATGGAGCTGTGAGGAACACTTGGGGGACGCCACCTGCCACAGAGAGATAGCACAAATGACACTGTCCCTTAAACAGTGCTCCCCCATGCATCCTTTCTCTGAGCTCCATGGAGCTTCACAAAGGATGAAGGTGCCTGCTTTGCATGCATCCTAGTAGAAAGCCACATGTGCTAGTTTTCCAAATGCTGGGAGAAGCAGGCTCAAGCTCTCAATCCAATTGTTGCCTGCATGGCTTCATGCTGCTTTGCCCCCTCATGCAACCACACATCCTCTCCAGAGTCTCCTAGCTTCCCCTCCACTGCCTGCCCCATAGGCCACCCATCCTGGCAACCTTCACCCTTTTTCCCCAGAAAACGGTTCAAGCAATCCATTGCATAGGAGAATGATGGGATCTAAAAAAAATGTGCATCAAGCATCACCCTTGCCAGGACTTTGTACAGCCACTTAGGACCACTTAGAAGAAAATTCTCTGGAATTAATATACAGCATAAATACATTCAAGACACGAAAAATCAGGGTGTCAGAGCACTTAAGGGAGCACTGACCCAGACAGCTGTCTTACCCTGATCCTGGACCTGGCCGTGGGACACCTGCATCGCTGAGGGCGCCTGTGAGAAAGCGTTGAGGACTGCAAGTCCACCGTCCGCAAGGCCAGATGTTGGCGCATACATCACCGCGTGTGGGCTGGGGTACATCATGTGGCCACCCACAGTGGTTGGCACAGACGACGTCATGATGGTCGCCGGGAGGGTCACTGGCACCAGGACAGACTACATGTGAGCCACGCAAAAGGAGCCTGCTACACTCACACGCCTGCTCAGCACCCCTCCCTCAGCCACCCTTGGCATGCTGTCCTGAAGCAGCAGGTGCATGGAGATACCCATCTTGTCCTCCCAAGTTCTTTGGAGAAAGCCCCAGGGAACAGGCAGGAGAGCTCAAACCACTCCTTTCAAAAGTGAATACGAGAGGGCAGAAAAGCACAGTAGACAAATATCCTAGGAATGAATTCAAGTTGCAATACAAATTTCCTGATGAAACTTTATTAAAGCTGTTGAACTGGACTCAGCCTGCATCCAGGCACCTGAACTCAGGTTTTGCTGACAACAGAGGTGTCCTCTACATATACAGTAAAAATCTCAAGTAGATGCGAGTCAACGCCTTGTGCTAGGGGCAATGCTGGCTCACTAAAAAACCATCTGAGAACTGGGCAACCTGTTCCCAGCTCCATGCTTCAAGTAAGAGCAGATGATGTATCTGGAGAGGCTGTGAAATCTCTTGTAAGGTGCCCTATGCACAGCAGCATCTACCTAGATATAACATAGCATAGGGCCTGGCAACAGGGATAAATACACCTGTGAAACTGTCAGAAAGGCTGGGATAGTGTTGGTCTGAAGAAGGATCCTGGACAGGGAGCAGGCATGAGGTCTACTGGTGTGGGCTGTTATCAGCAGTAGTGAGGAAGGAAGACAGAACATGTTTACCATAACATCCCAATTACCTGTTCCACTGGAAGAGGTCTGGGTAAGGTCAGTGCTGCTGTCACTAGAGGGAGACGTTTGCTGCGGTGCCTGGTGCACCTGGATCGCCTGGACTGGGACCTGCTGAGCCATGGTGCCACCTGGGGAGAGAGAGGAGCCCATGAGCCT
>NW_009260136.1:102238-111072 GCF_000687185.1 Egretta garzetta
CCTTCCCTGGCCACACACAGTGGCTCGGCTCTGCACTGCACTGGGGAAGGCTAGCCAAAAGTAGAACACATCAGAAACCAGACCCTGCCCCAAAGACCAGGCTAAAACCTGCTCTTCCCTGGTGTACAGGGCCCAAGGAGGGGTTAGCTGGCCTACAGGGCTCCAGAGAGAAAAGGAGATGCCACAGCAGCTTTTGTCCAGCTCCCAGGCACGGTTCAGGAATGTCTGGGGCCCTTGTCACCTCTTCTGGCTCCACCAAGACACAGCACAGAAGATGCTGGGCGAAGGGGGTCCAGCACAGGCCCCCAGCACTGCCCATGCTCAGCCAGCCCTGGAAGGATCATCTCACTGCACTGAGCAGAACAGTGAGAGCCCAAATGCCCAGGCCAGCTGGAGCCCAGCTCCATCCTCCATAGGGCACTCGGGGAACAGCTGTCTCACCCAGATTGTGATCTTGAGGACATCGCAGTGCCCTACACAGGGATTAGAGACCACTGGGACACAAGGTGTGCATCCCAGAGCTGCAGGGGCACAGCCACACAGCCTCTGGCCCAGCCCACTTGCTGCAAAGCTCTTCAGCTCCAGAGACAGAGCTCAGCACAGAAAACTCCCTTCAGGCTCCAGGTCCTGGGGATCAGGAATGACCAGCCGCCTTGCTCAGACCAGCCATCTCCCCACACACCACACCAGAGACACGTCTGTTATTCTCTTAGCTCTTCCAGATCACAAGGGAAATCCAGTCCCCCTGCATGGGATCACGCTATCTGCCAGGGCCCACTGGAGCCGTGAGGGCTCCAAGAAAGCATGCAGGCTATCAGACTCATCAACTTGGGCAAACAGGCAGGACACAAGAAAAACTGTCTTGCTCTCAGCACTGGTCCTCAGGTGGCGGCTGCCCCCACAATGGACAGCCTAGCCCTGCTCCAAAACGCCAGCCAGGAGCATGTCCAGCCCCAGTGTAACACCTGGAGAGCCTTGACTCAGCACAATAAGAAGTTCCTACAAAGGACAACGCACACAAGGCAGCACAGCAGCACAACTCCCTCCTCTGTTCTGGGTCTCTCCTAATCTATCCTCTGCACTGTGGTTCAGTGAGTGACTGCACAACCAAATACAAAAGCAAGGGCAGCTGCTCAAACCCATATAACAGCACTGAAAAAACATCTATTGGGCATCCGAGACCCTGCAGCCTCTTTTCATCACTCCTGCTAGCAGCATAGTTCAGTCTCGGCACAGCTGCACCAGGGACCTGTCTCCTCTGCATTTGCTAGCCACAGGGCAAACCCCATGAGACTGACAACCCACTGCTTCCCTTGGTCTATATCCCCCAGGATGCTGCTCCTGCCTATTGCCAAGCGTTCTCTGCCCTGTCTTCCCATCTCTCCCCTGCAGCCACAGCCAGGGTGCCCTGTGCTCCGCCTCCTCTGTGCTCCCACCTCAGTTGGGGGTCAGCTCTTTGGCCAGGACCAGGACCCCCACAGACACCTCCATCCCCCCACCTCAAGCAAGCGGAGGAGAAGCGAGTGCTGACCTGTCAGCGACACGATCTGCCCTCCAGCTCTGGCAGGGAAGCGGAAGACTGTCTGTTGTGCCTGCTGCAGCTGTCCAGCCATACCCGTGACCACCTGGCCCTGCTGGCTGGAAAGAGCCAGGGAGTGTGGCTGTAACTGAGTGAGAGGAATGGTAGGGGTCCCCGGAGAAAGGGAAGCACCTGCCGAAAGGAGGGAGAAAGAAAGGCTTTGTCACCACCAGCTCTTTTCACTCCCTCCAGGCTTCTCGGTGCTGCCCTGGGGTCCCAGCTCAGCTCCCTACCACCATGCCCTTCCCAGCAGCAGGGCCAACTAGCAGCATTCTAAGGAAACAGTCACTACATGACCCTTCTCCAGCCACTGGCCTGGCTGGACTCGAGCAAGGCATCCCAGCCAGGTTTGCCCTACAGTAGCAACCACTCTGGTTGCTCCTGCCACTAGATCTCCTCTCCTCTGGAGAGGGCAGCAACACACTCCAGGTGCAGAGATGGATGGACGCAGTCCTCAGCTCCTAAAGGCACTGACCTGACATGAGGGTGAAGCCGGTGGGTATCGGCATGAGGCCCCCAGATGTCACTGCACTGGCTCCAGTAGTCTTCAGCACTGTCCCGTTGGCACTGGTGACGGCATTGGGGCTGATGCTGGCAGACACTGGTGCCAGGTAATTAGTGATGGGGAATGACGGGCCGCTGCTGACCTGCATGGAGGTTGAGGTGGTGGGGGCTGTCTGGATGGTAGATGTTGTCCCTGGCAGGTTGGTGACAGTGAACACTGGTTTCAGTGCGTCCTGGGGAAGGAGAGATTGCAACAACTCAGACCAGCCCTTACATCTGGTCAACATTTGCCCATGAGACCAAGCCAGGCTCTGTAGGCTGCACCCCATGCTAAACCATACCCCCATAGCCAGCTGCCAGCACATGTTGCAGAGCCAGTGTAGCAGAGAAGAGCTGACTGTACAAACATGAGGAAAGTGTGCCCAATAACGCATCACGAGGAGGGCTGGAGAGAGCTCAGCATAAATCTTGGATACAAGCGCAGGGCCACACACGTCTTCCCTGTAAGACACCAGGGGCGAAGCAACCCTTTCCCTCCCCAGGAGTCCCCATAGCCCCAAAGAGGAGAGCAGCCTCTTTTTGGCACACAACAGGCAAAAGCAGTCCTTGCAGGTACAGACATAAAGGCAAACACACTGTCTCCTGTCAGGAACACACACTATTTCCCTTATGGCAAGAAACACATGGCCAAGAACTGGCTCTTAAAGGCAGCTGTACACCCAAAGCAGCAAGGGTGTACCAAACCTGGACACCAGGGAGGCCCAAGCCCAGCCCCGACAGCTGCTTTGGCAGGCCCTGGGGAATGCCTCCACAAATCTCCTGGAGCAAAGGGAAGAACCTGACCAGGGAAGCACCCATTTTCCAGTCCACTAGCAGGAGATGGGCACGAGGCTTCCAATGGACTCCCGCATGTTAGCTACACCCAGCACGCACCACGGTCCTGCAAGGAGCACTGGAGCTCTATGCTTGCCTGAGGACAGCACTGCCAGGGAAGCTGAGCACCAGGAGGAAAAGGGCCCTGTGCTGGGCCAATGCTAGCCCGACAGGCTGGCCTCCTGTGTCTGGGAGCAAGGGAGGAACGTGTATGCCAAGGCTGCAGGGCACATAACACCCCAGTTTCCAAAGCCATAAAGCATGTGGTTGGACATGGCTTGGATCTGCAGGAACCAACCAAGCCCAGCACGGTCCCCGCTCCCCCTGGCAGTTACACTTCACTTAACATCCCTCCTTCCCCCAAATTCTCTCTGGATACCCATGATCTCCATGGCCCCTCTCCTGCCCTGATCAGCTAGCCCAGAGCAGGCTGCAAATACACTGCTCCACAGGAGACCATGCCACAGGCCACACGGGACTTGCTGTCCCCATGCCCTGCCACAGCTGCCGGCACGCCTGGGAAGAGGTAAGACTGGCACACTCCCACCCCTCCCGCTGCAGGCTGGTGGGCCCAGCTCTCCCACGTGCTAAGCCTTGTTCCCAGCTTGTCAAGCTGCCAGGAACGAGGAATTCACAGCTCAACGAACAGCTAAAAAAGGGAAGGCAGCCCATTTTGGACAGGGGGAGCCAATCCTGGGCACTCAGCCGTGCCCCAGGGCGTGGGGAGGGAGAAGAGCAACGCCCCTCCGCCTTGGCACCACAGTCCCTGAAGTCCGAATTAGAAGAGGCACGTGATAACAGAGCAGAGCCCAGCAGAAGCACTTTCCATTAGCTCAACCACAAACTCCTGCCAACCCACATGGGACATGGAGGCTGTGGGCACCCTCCCCACGTGGGTGACAGGGGAGAGCTCCCCCCAGCCCACTAGGCCACGGGAGCCATAGCAGAGCAGGGTGGACCCTGTTCCCAGCTGGAAAACCCATGCTCCCTCATCCCCAGGCATAGCCCTGAAATTGTACAGCCCTGAGATATAGTCCCCAAGCAGCCAGGGTGCTTAGCATCCCTCCATGCTCTCAGGGCTGGAGGAGGCATCCCAAAAATATTTACAGCACCCTACTCAGGAGGATTCCCAGGACTCCCTAGAAGCACAAGGGCAAATCTCAGTATAATCAGAACAGCAAAGGTGCTTGGGGAGGCATGCTGTACCAGCAGGCTCAAACCGTGCATGCTCCATCTCTGCCCTCCCCACTCTGCCACAGGTGAGAGTCAGATTCCCCCCATCTTTGCTGTGTTTCTCTTGGGCTGTGGCAATAGGTCCCAGTACAGAAAGAGAGCTGGGAGAGACCTTAGGACTGGACACCCATTGCCATCTCCCCATGCCTGTCTGGAATGCCTCAGAGCCCCTGGGCACCTTGGCTCCCCCCAGCACCCTTTAAAGTCTAGACTACATGTAGGAGGCCAGCCTTCAGTAGGAGCCAAGTCATGGGTCAACTCCAGCAGAGACTACCCAAGGGGCCATAGACAAGCCCCCAAGGCAGCACAGCAGCCCCGAAGGCCCTTCCCTTCCCGATCCAGCTGCACATCCATTCCCCACCATAGCTCACTGCAAACTTCAATTTGCAGAGCAGTGCCTGGGGAATCAACATGCAATAGAGAGGTGGCAGGATAGCAGCAGATGTCTTGCACAGGCCCATACCACTGTGTGTATTTGATAAATGCTACACAGCATGAGTGGACCATAGAGCATGGCCCAGGCCATCTGATGCCCATCCTGGACCACAGTAGGGTCTTGATGACAAAAATAATCCCACTCTGCAGCTTCTGGGGGCTGCCTGGGACAATGCTGTTCTGCATAGCACAGAGCCCACCCCCCCCATCCCATCCCCCCCCAGCATTATTATGCAGATGTTGCAGGACAACATGCAACATGTTGGAGGTACACGGGAAATCCCAATGTGGTCTCCAACACCTGGTCTGCATTCCAGATGGGGCAGAAAGTTTCCCCCACCCCAGAAAGAAATGACCGAATCAGGGCTGTTCCCATGCTCTCACCCCAACCTAGAATCCCTGAGCTCCCTCCAAAATCCCCTCTCCCACATAACCACACTCAGAAGGTTACATCAGGGCTCAGTGCTCTTTGAGGTCCACAAAAGAGCAGACAGGTCAGTGCACGACAGTATCACTGTGAGGATACAGTGGCTGTCCTGAAAGTACAGCACGCTGCAGTCCGAGCTCAGCTCAATGGCAGGCAGTTTGGATTTGGCACAGCAGGAGGATCTCATAGCTGCTGCTGGCTGTAGTGCACAAGAATACCAGCGGGCTGCTGACTGCAGGTAACAGGCTGGCTGCATTGCTACCCCCTCTGCTGCAGCAGCTGAACACAAGCAGATTTGTCCATACAGAGGCCCAGGAAGCAGAGTTCACAGGAAGGCCAGGAAGCAACTGCCCAACCCTCGCAGGGCATCCTGCGTGGCTGGACCTGACAGTCCAGGCACTTAATTTCCTGCCACCTCCTCCAGTGAGGCACCCATAACCCAGCCCTGTGTACCACCCACCCCTCAGCAAGGATGCCAGCCACCTAGCATGGCCCACCCATAGGCTCCCTTCATCCTCAGACAGCTTCTTGATCTATCTGAATTGGTCTGATTTCTGCCAGAGCACCAAACCAGCCCTGCAGAAGGCATAGCAGAACTAGAAGTGTCAGGGTAGGACTGTCCCCAGCCTTAGGGCTTGCCATGGCACCTCAGCAGGCCAGGGGTGGGTTTAGCCAGAATGTCAAGCAAAAGACAGGGCCCACAGGGCTCCTCCAGCCCCACACCAAATGCTGGCTGTGGCAACAAGGCATCCCACAATAAGCGTTACCACTCATGAGTACTGGGATTAAGTGAGGGTTGCATCAGAAAGTGGGCAGAGAAAAGCTATGTGAAGATTTCCTCTGCAGAATAACTGCACCCCAAAAGTACGCTTCCTTTGGGGCCACCTAGCAGTATTTTCAGGGAAAAACTTAAGGGACATGATGTGGAAAGCCTCATGCCAGGGACAGGTCAGCCGCCATGTATAGCACTTCCAGCACCTCCAAATTACTCCAGGCACCAGTAATTTGTCTCATTACAAAATGCCCACAGGACTTGCCTTTTCATGCAGGAGAAGTCCAAGAGACACAAGTCCTTACAAACACAGGCTGCACAAGGGAGAAATTGCTGGCAACAATGGGTTCCTTGGCCTAACTGGAAAGGGCTGGCACAGCTCACACTAGGAATCAAAAGCACCCAGGGCAATCACACCAGGCTGGGACAGTCAGGACTGCTGTTGGGCTCCCATCAGCAGGGAGCTTTCCCAGGGGCTCGTTCTGGGCTCCAGCATAGAGCTCACCAGCCAGCAACACCTTGGCCCACCACCACGCCTCTGCCTGCAGGGATCTCTGGGACTGCTGATATTTCTCAGGGCTCAGCAGTGATAAGCTTTTGCTTGGCTTGGCACTGCACACACATGGGGAAGAGGGCACGGACACTCAGCAGCACTGTGACCAGAGCTGTTGGACTGCCACAGGACACAAACATGCAGCTGAACACTTCTGCAGCCCCAGACAACATGCTGGGCACATCTCAGGGCTGCACTTGCTGCCTTTGGGATTGCGCAGAGATCTCAAACACCCTTTCTCCAGGTTCTGTCTGCTTAGTATTTAGTGGCTACTGTATGATAAGGATGCTGCTGTGGCTTGCATACAGTTGGCTGGAGGGATCCTGGAGCAAGCCCACAGTTCACCTGGAAGGATGCTTTTTCAGCAAGCTCAGTACCCATGCCATAAGCACAGGTATAGCAGAGCTGCAGCAACTCACAGCACTCAATGGCACTCCACACAGGCCCAGGAAGCTGTGGCACAACCTCCAGTTCAGCATGTCATCCCAGCCTTGCACCATGAGCTCCCCTGCCTCCCATCTCTAAGCACCTGTGGACCCAAGCACCAGCCTGCAAAGGAAGCAGCAGGGATATGGGAGCCAGCTTTCTTGCAGTAGCTCTGAGGAACAGCACCAGGGGATGCAGGGACAAGACAGCGCCCAACTCCGCATCCATGGGCAGGCCCTCTGCAGCACCCTGGGTGAGAGGCCACAACTAACACAGGCAGGCAGGGGCCAGTGCCTGCAGGGACACCAGGCAGGGAGCAGAAACGGTGCGTCCAGCCAAATGTTTCCATTCCCCATGTCCTCCCTGCCCCCTTCCAAAACAGCACCAAAGCAAGAGACAGCTGCAGCTTATAAGGAATGTGAGGGGCCCTGCCAGGGACTCTGGCGAGGGAAACCAAGCCTTATAAGGCCATGGAGGCAGAATCAAATTTTTATCAATGAGTGCAAGAGCATGGAGACGCCTGGGGAGAGATAACAGCACCGAGAGCTGGCCAGGGGGGTGGGCTGGGCCAGTGGGGAGCCCCGCTGCAAAGGCCAGGGCCAGGACACCTGCCACCCACTTCCCTCCCTCTCTGAATTGCCACTACTGCCAGCCAAGCAAAGGAGCCAGCCCCAAGAGGCCACAGCACAAGCTCGCTGAAGTTGTGCAAGAGGGCCCCCATCCTCAGCTTCCCAAGCTGCTATTCAAGGAGGGCTGGGGATGATCAGGGCTCCCGGCACAGCCCCTGCCCCCCAGGGTGCCCAGGTATGCAGCTGAGCACAGGAATGTTTACCTTGGTCTCCCCACTGCTGTCCGACTCAGACACCTGGTAGGTGAGGTCCGTCTCCTCAAATCCTGTAGCACTCATGCGCTGGTCAGTGGTTGGGTCCGAGCGTGGGGGCGAGTCTGGGGAGTTGAGGCACGTTTGGATCAACGCTTTGCCCGTCTCACTGGTGATCATGGGCTGCAGCTTCCGTGTGGCAAATGTGTACACGTGGCCTGTCTCACTAGCCACCAGCAGCAGGACTTGAGTGCCGGTCAGCGTGGAAAGCTCGTACGCCTGCCAGTAGCACAAGTGAAGAACAGAGAGTCACAGACAGCAGGGACGCATGCTCATACAGTGCAGGATAAGAAGAGTCCCTGGCATGTTCCTGCACTCCCAGCATGGTCCTCCTTTTGCTCATACCAGCTCTGTCTCCCTGTCACCGCAGAGGAACTGTGGCCTTTAAAACCAACTCAAGATTGGTTCCCTACAGGTTGAAGTGCCCCATGCTGTGTTCTCACCTCCTTTGGCATGCCCTTAGGGAATATGCATGCCAAGAGGCCACAAGAAAAAAAGTGGTGGAGTAGCCCGAAGATATAGGGACACTGGAGTTCCCATTCTGGAAATCCCACCCACTTTCCTAGACACATCTGGATGCCTCCCCCCATCACCTCTGCTAGGCCATGTGAGAGGATGCTACTCAGCCCACATGTCTCTGCTACCTCTTTCCCCTCACCAACACCCCAGCCCAGCTGGGACCCAGATTGCCCTCTCAGTCTTCACAGCCCCGAGCATAGCTGCACCCAAATACACCTGCAGTGAGGCTACCATCCCCCAGGACTGACCTGTAGACTAGGAAGAATACTCTTCATATACCATCATGGCACACTCAGGGGTCTCGCACAAGCTACCACAGACAGGATGGCCTCATTCTGCATCCCACACAGCCAGGACATGCTGAATGGTACCCCACAGCCATTCCCACCTTCCCAGGGAACATGAAGCCCAGCTCAGCTGGGATCCAGTGCTGCCGGAGGATGCTATGAGCACCAACAGGGATGCAGAAGAGCCAGCAGCGTCCAACTGCACGCAAAATCCCCCAAGTTTCCTTTGCACAACGGCTCCAGACACCAGGAACCACGGGAAGCATTCTGGACCGACCGACACATGGCGCTGGCCCCTTCCCTGGCCAAAGGAGCCAGACCTGCTGGACCCTTGGCAGGGCAGCCC
>NW_009260136.1:112392-116980 GCF_000687185.1 Egretta garzetta
GCCCTCAGCCCCTGCCTCGCCGTCCTCTGGTCGCAGCCGGGAGGAGCTCCGCACCACCGCCACCCTGCCTGCGCCTTCGCGATGCCACCAGGTGTTGCTCCAAGCAACCCTTCATCCCCACTGCTGCCCGCTTGTGTCTGCTGGCTGCGGGGTCTGCCTAGGGTCAGGAGGCTGCAGAGGCACTGAGGGGGTGTGCAGGGCACAGGCCTGGGCAGATGTGACCAAAAATCCACATTGCCCGAGAACAAGTTGACCACTAGTCAGAGAAAAAAAAAAAAAAAGTCTCCGTTTAACAGGATGGGCCACAGCTACCTTCGAGTTCACAGGAGGGGAGAATGGGGTCCTGCACAGACACCTGTGGGTGGGACAGACCACCTGTATGCGGGACAGACCACCTGTATGCCTGTCCCCTGGGGAGACTTCTGGGCTGGCCCCAGTACATAGATGGGGCACACGTCCACCTTAACTCTGCAGCTCAGAGGGTTCCTAGCAGGGTGGCAGAGGCCACGTCCTCATCCTCTGCTGAGGTGTGAACCAGGACCTCCACAGGAGAGGTACAGCCCACCCAGGCAGGACAACTGGGTGCAAGGCAAGCTGCACATGGATCAGCAAGGGTGCAGGAGGGAACAACACAGCCCCAGAGCCCAAAGCTGTGAGGATGCACAGAGCCACAGCTGAGAAACCCAGGGCAAGACTGCCAGCACCAGCCCTGCCACAGACCCATTTTGCCTCCTGGGCACCCCATGGAGGGGTCTACCGCTTGCACAAGCCCTTTCCCTATCTGCCTCATCACTCAGGATGTGCATGCTTGCCACCAGCCTTCACAGCTGTCTCCTGCTCTCTGGGGCCCACACACATGCCATTTTTAGCTCCCAGCAGGGCTGCTGGGACTCACATGCCTCCCATCACATGCCCTGGCCACCCTCCCTTCCAGCTGAGCACAAACTATACCTGGCATAGGTGAGACAAAGGCCTCATCATGTCACAAGGAAGGGTCACTGAGACCCTCTGCATGGCTGGAGGCACCAGTTAGGCTGAGAGCAACTGGTACATAGATCTGAAAGCCAGAGCCAGGCCAGTCCGCCTGCTCAGCACAAATGTGCAACCACTGCAGGTACCAGGCTTGGGGTTCCTCTTGCCCATGGGGTTGCTACGTGCTCCCCTCATTCCCTTTCCCCACTCCCCCTGGGCCTTTTGATTGCAGAGCCAAATGGAGGCCTTTTATTCTCCAGGCTGCAGGAGAGCCTGCACAGGCACGAGGTGAGAGCTGGCTCATTTTAGGCTGGCTCATCCTTTCTGCTGCCATCCTCTCCCTCCCTAGCCTCATCTTGGGGATGCTTTCCGAGATACTTGTCCCACTTGTGCTCTGTCTGCCTCTGAGCTTCCTGGGATGCTAATCTTTTACCAAGGCAGTCAGACGCACACTGCAGAACTAAGCCCTGTCCCCAGGCCACCATCACCCACAGGACATACATAAGTTTCCAGCAACACTGGACATCCCTAATCCTACCAGCAGCCCGTGGCAGTTGAAAGCAGCTTAAACAAGGGGTTTGGCCACTTGACAGTCCCATTTCATCTTCAGGGCTGTTCTCATTTACAACCCTCCAGCCATAAAATTCACATTTCTAACCCTCTTACACAGCTGTGGGCACAGCACTTGGCACCAAGCCATAAAAGCCTCTTACCTGATTACCCCCAAAGATCCCTCCAGACAAGCTGCTGCCTGTGTCAGCTCCACTGTAGCATGGGCCCTGCTGCCAGCTGACCCCCAGCAACACCCCAGTCCTCCACATCCCCTTCGCATCACTCCTCTAGGCCATTGCAACAAGCCCTTTCTCGTCCTCTTCCAGCTCCGCATCCATATTTCAACTGGGGAGCTATTAAACATCCTCTGTACGCAACATTGGGGTTGCAATGGTTTCCATCGTGTTACTGATCTTCTTACCAATGATACTCCAAGCTGCTTTTTTGACTACTGCTGAGTACAGTACCGCTCTTTTTTTAACAGCCAGATCTCTTTTATGAGCACTAACAACTAGATTGGAGATACTGCTGCACGTGTAAAATGAGGCTAGGGCCTTTCTTAATGTGCTGCTTTTTTTTTTTTTTGATCAGCAGAGGGATGCTTCTGCCCTTCATACACGATATCAGGGAACAGCATGAGCAGGGCTACTCCACAAGCAGTGACTAGCCACTATCTCAGGGTGACCCCATGCCCTCAATAACAGGTATAGTCCCACAGTACCTGAGCAGAGTAGAAACAAGTGTTGGTAACAAAGTCGATCCATAGAGCAAGCAATGAATGAAGTCCAGTATCTACTCAGTCAGGATACAGGCCCAAAATCAGGACTGGATAGAAGACAGGGCCAGAGGCAAGGCCAAAACAGAAACACCTAAAAGATTGCTCAAAACAAAGCTGAATGCCCAGGCTTGAGCTTAAATACAGCTCAAGGGGGGTCCCAGGTGAGGCTGTTTAAGACAATTAAGGTCCATTAGTTCCCCCACAGGTGCCTGACACAGCTGCATAAAAGCCACAGGTAATAAAATCAGAGCAAACCAAAAAGTGCTTCTTCAAGCTGCATAGTGGGTGCTCAAAGCATGCATAGTTGTAAGGGGAATTTGGATAAGTTCCCAGCAATAAAAACCATCAAGAACTGCTGGAAATGTTTGGAAGTCCTTATGCTTTAGGAAGTTGTTAGCTGGGAGAGTGCACGCCTGCTTGCTATCCTTACACTATTCAGTAATTGTTCAATTTTGGCTACAGCTGGTGGCCCACTAGGTGGACCTTTGCTCTGATGGAGCCATGCTGTTCTTCCTGATCCTGGATACCACAGGTATCCCGAATTTTTTTTGAAAGATGTTCCTTCAATTTGGGCTGAGGCAGTTGGACCCCACTTCTATAAACTGCCCAAGTCCTCTCATTCTTCTGCACTGGCTGTGATTTCCCACTCTCCTCTACCATGTTTGGTTGGCCTGTATTTATTCAGCCTGCTGTTTCCAATTAGTTTGGGCAACATCTGTCCTGTCCCCAAGAATACAGAACATGACATCACTCATCACATTTCATGACATCACTCCCAAAAATACACAATCCCAACCCCTGTCTTTATGCATCCTTTGGGTCTGGAGTTTGTGCTAGCTTTGGTGCCTTTCCATTTAGGTGCTTCCCAGTAGTCACCAGGTCTTGACTGCATGGTGCACAGGTACTTGAGGCCCCAGGATGTGTCGGAATAAAGCTGAGCACCCCATCCTGACACTGCTCATAGAAGCAGCCATCTGCAGCCATGTTGCTCCCTCCCAGTACACAGAGATACCTGCATGCATGAAGCTGGCAGAGCAAGGAGGTCACTCCAGAAGCCTGTGGCATCACAGAGATGCTGCTTGGCTAGGCCACCACAAGTGATGGTGCCTGGCTCGACCTCCAGCCCATCCAGGAGCATTTTGAGCGAGCATGGCAATAGCCCTGCTACTCTGCCTGTCATGTCCAACATGGGGCGGCAAGGTGGGAGGACACTCATTGTGTCCAATATGCAGCTGGCCTTCACCTGGGGCAGAGACTGAAGGTCACTTGCTGGCCTGTCTGTCACCTGATGGTGTACAACTGCCCTTACCTCCCCCTCACCTCACAGACAGCACCAGGAAGAGCACCAATAACCAAAATGGAGTAGGTAACCCCTGCTGAGGGACGAAATGAGATGCTACAGCATAGGAATGGGGCCAGTTCTGTTTAATATCTTTATCAATGACCTGGATGAGGGGATTGAGTGCACCCTCAGTAAATTTGTGGATGACATAAAATTGGGCATGAGTGTCACTCTGCAGAGGGATCTAGACAGGCTGGATCAATGGGCCAAGGTCAATTGTGTGAGGTTTAACAAGGCTGAGTGCCGGGTCCTGCACTTGGGTCACAACAACCCCATGCAACGCTACAGGCTTGGGAAGAGTGGCTGGAGAGCTGGCTGGTGGTAAAGGACCTGGGGGTAATGGTTGACAGATGGCTGAATATGAGCCAGCAGTGTGTCCAGGTGGCCAAGAAGGCCAACAGCATCCTGGCTTGTATCAGGAATAGTGTGGCCAGCAGGAGTAGGGAAGTGATCGTGACCCTGTACTTGGCACTGGTGAGGCCACACCTTGAATACTGTGTTCAGTTTTGGGCCCCTCACTACAGGAGGGACGTTTGAGCTGCTGGAACATGTCCAGAGGAGAGCCACAAAGCTGGTGAGGGGTCTGGAGCACAAGGCTTATGAGGAGCAGCTGAGGGGACTGTGGTTGTCTAGCCTGGAGAAGAGGAGGCTGATGGGAGACCTTATTGCCTTCTACAACTACCTGAAAGGAGACTGTAGTGAGGTGGGTATTGGTCTCTTCTCCCAGGTAACAGGCAATAGGACAAGCGGAAATGGCCTCAAATTGCATCAGGGGAGGTTTAGATTGGACATTAAGAAAAATTTCTTCACCGAAAGGGTTGTCAAGCACTGGAACAGGCTGCCCAGGGAAGTGGTCGAGTCCCCATCCCTGGAGGTATTTAGAAGACGGGTAGACGAGGTGCTTAGGGACATGGTTTAGTGGTGGGATGGCAGGGTTAGGTTAA
>NW_009260136.1:119539-161373 GCF_000687185.1 Egretta garzetta
GACATGGTTTAGTGGTGGGATGGCAGGGTTAGGTTAATGGTTGGACTTGATGATCTTAAGGGTCTTTTCCAACCTAAACGATTCTATGATTCTGTAATGCTAGCCCAGCTAGAAGGATTGAGTGACAGGCTCTGATATGGGCTATCCAGAAGTGCACAAGGAAGCAGCTGCAGAACCAGCTGGGATTATTTCTGGGGCAAGATGTGCTCTAGAGGTAAAGAATACCACAGGGACGCATAGGCAAGGCAAGACACATTCATTAGTGACTTCGTTGAAGGAATAAGCTCACAGCGTGCAGCTGTCTTGCCTGAGAGGTTCACAGGAATGGGATGGATGGGAGAGATGGAACAGACACCAAACAACAGCAAATGCATGAGGTCACTTGCAAGTTGGAGCGCATGCATGTAGCAGTGCTATGGCACTCACACACTTCAAAAGGATTGTGCACACTGGGAAGGACTGGAAGGAGGGACATGTTGCTGCAAGGGGGAGAGAAGGCCCATGCTGAAACCTCCGCCTGTAACAGCTCCTCCCAGTGTGCACAATGCCACCAGCCCCAGGCTATGGCCAGGCCATCTGGGGAAGGGTCATGGAGGCAGCAAGGGTTCAGTGGCAATAACCAACTGCCAAGCCCACTATGTGAAGGAACATGAGGTCCAGGGACCCAACAGCCAGCTACAGCCACATCTTGGCTCACTGAGAGGCGTTGGCTTGGGGAGACTCCACAGATCTCAGCTGCAATACACATCACAAGTATCAGGAAAGGGACAAACACTTTTGGCAACTGCTCTTTAGCCAGCAAACTTGCTTGCACCCAGACAGGCCAGGCTAACCCCAGTCCCAAGCCCTGGATCAAATCTGAGCTCAGTGCCAGATAGCACATTCCAAGGAATGAGCCCTGTTCACCCTCCGGCATCTCCATAGCCTCTCTGGATAGCAGAGGTGGGAAGGGGATCCTGCACGTTTCTGGTCACTCCCTGCTTTAAAGCAGAACCAACTAGATTCAGGGCTTATCTGGTCCAGGGTTGAGTCTCTCTGATGACAGAGCTTCTCTGGGACTGTCTCAGACTTTTACCACCCTTGCAGGGAAGCATAATACCAAGTATGAATTTCCCTTGTGCAGCTTGTGCTCATTGCCTGAAGTCCAGCCCCTGTGGGCCTCAGGGAAGACCTCACATCTTTCTCTATAAACCCCCAACCCAGAGCTGTGCAGCAACTGAAAATGCTGTTCTGCAGCTTGGCCAACCCCAGGCTCCCACTCTGGCTCCAAGGGAAAAGGCTTACCCCATGCTAGCTTGGCTCACGTTCAAGCTGTGAGGACTGGTGCTTCTTGTATACCATTTGCCCACCTCTCCTTCCCCAGGACCCTGCCGTTTCTCAGGATCATTGGCTGGCAGTCCACACGTGACAGCAGGAGTCCCACCCTAGTATCCTTATCCAGGCCTGGCCCTGCTAGCTCCTCAGCCCTGTAAGAAGCAGCAGCTGAAATCTGTGCAAATCACAACAACGTGCTGGCTGCAAAGCTGCCCCAGGCCACAGGGGTGGGTGCATAAACTCAATTACAAAAGAGAACAGTCGTTATGAAAGCTTGCAGGGAGTCCAAGAGGGACATTTTCCCTTGAGGCACATGTCCCTCCTGGAGAGCAATCCATGACTGCCCAGTGAGGCAGTAAGCACTGAGGCAAAGTGCTCCCTCAGGACACAACAGGCTGGGAACTGCATCTCAGATCCAGCTGGATATGAGGCAAAAGGGTTAAACACAGGGGACATGCCTGAGGAACCATCCCCCAACACGTCCCAGGAACCATGTGGAGAAAAACAGTCAAACAGCCATCTGACAGCAGTATCTTACAAAGACCAAACCCCCCCAAAAAAAGCCTTCTTTATTGAGAGCAGCACATAAAAACCCAACAAAACCCAACCCTTTTTGGCTGCCATACCCTCTGCTCAAGCAAACAAACTAACCCACTCTAGGCTGCATTCCAGTAACAGAAATACTATGGTAGGGAGGAGTCAGCACTCTGGAAGAGGAAGAGGGAGAGAGGGGGCGCTGCCCAGAGTCATCGTACAAAAAAAAGGCACAGGGTAGTTGGGAAAGGTAGTGAGCTCCTTCATATGCCAGGCACTTCGTGTTCCTGCTGGCTGGCCTGCACCCCTGGGGCATGGGGGAGTCAGGCATGCCTAGCACAGATGGATATAGAGAGGCGCCAGACCAGGCCAGCAGATATGCACGTGGTGAGCGGGGAGGGAGAGCCTGGTGCTGGAGCCCAGCTCTTGCCGGGTGATGGGGAGCTGCGCTCCATCCACACCAGCAGCCCAAGGGCACCGGGCTGGGCAGGCAGAGAGCAAGAGGCAGCAAGGGCTGCTTTTTGGGAACTGTGGAGGAGAGGGGGGGGTGGGGCTGGGGTACACTGGCTTGTGCTTTGAGTCCAGCAGCTGCTGGTACCGAGCTGCTCGCTGGTGCATCGGGGTTGTGCTCAGCAAGGGGCCACAGGAGCGCCAGGGGCTCCCCAGGCACCTACAGACCCCTGTCCACCCCACTGCATCCTTCCCCCAGCAAGGGCCGGGATGCTCAGGCCTTGCTGTCAGCTGGGCTGTCCCCGAGGGCAGTGGCAAGCTCGCTGAAGGAGGGTCGATCCTTAGGGCTGGGGGCCCAGCAGCGCTGCATCAGCTTGGCGAGGCGGGAAGGACAGCCCTCGGGATGCGGGAGCTTCGTCTTTCCTGACTGCAGACCTGGTGTGAAAGCAAAGTCCAAAGGGCTGTTGGGAAGAGGTATGATCCTCTCTGCGGGGTGCAAGGAGGGCAGCATCTCTCCACGTGTGCTGGCACAGCCTTCCCCAGCCAGACCAGCACTGTGTCAAGAGTGGGGGGACCGTTACACAGCCCGGTTGGCCCTCTCTACCACAAGAAAAGGAAATAGGCTACAATGCCAGGGACAGCACAAGGTACTCCACATACCTGCTAGGACCTCATCATCTGCCAGTGGGGTGTAGGGCATCTCCCCATGCATGAAGACCTCCCACATGAGCACCCCAAAGGACCACACATCTGACTTGGTGGAGAACTCGTCCTCCAGAACAGCTTCAGGTGGCATCCAGCGCAGCGGGATCCAGGCCTGGCGGAAGTGGTAGTACTCGCTGCAGGAAGGACAGGCAGGCAATGAGACTGGCATCATCCCATCCCCTCCCATTCCCCTGCCAGGCTCCCAGCTGACCTGTTGTATACGTCCTTGCTGAGGCTCAGGGATGAGACCTTGACCTGCCGCTGGGCACTGACCAGGCAGTTCCTGGCTGCCAAGTCCCGGTGCACAAACCTGCCATTGGAGAGATGCTCCATGCCCAGGGCCACCTGTGTGCAGAGAGACACCTGACCCCAGAGAGATATCAGCACTGGCTGCCCTATTCAGGCTCCCCAGCCCCACAGCACTTCCAAAGCTGCATTATCACCTTATGTTTGGTAGTAAGCGGCTGCGGCTTGAGAGACTCATCTTTGCTCTTGGAGATCCTCAAGAACTGCTTCAGGTCCCCCTGGGAGACAGACAGCAACTCAGAAGCAGCACGTCTCCATGCTGCCAGCCGCATTGGTCCCTGCAGTGTCCAGATGTGGCAGGCCTACTGGGAACCTTCATCTCCTGGGCCATAGTCCCCACCTGTCCTCCTGGTCCTTGCCCTGTAGGGCAAGCCAGCACCTCACTCCTGGGTCTCAACTGGCTAAAATCAAGGCATCTCTCCCATGAACTCCATGTTCCTCATAGCAGCCCTTAGCATTTGCAGCCATTCTGCAGCATGGAGTCCTATAGCTTAACTTATTCAGTTGAGTCCTCGACATAAACCAGAAATCAGGAGGATGTAGGACAAAGTCACCTCCAGGTCTCACAGGAGACCCCCATCCCCCTAGAGATTCCTCCACACATTGGGAACAGCTCAGCCTGGTCTCCCTGCATCTTACTTGTCCTGTCCTGCCAACCTGGACCACGTCACACTTGCAGGCCCCATGCCCATTGTCCAACCCCCTCCTCCTCACTGCAGACACTGGTGGCAGGGCCCTTACCAAGTCTACATACTCTAGGACCATGTAGTGCGGCTCTGCCTCGCGGCACAGCCCCAGCAGCCGCACCACATTGGAGTGGTTTAGCTTGCCAAACATTTCTGCCTCTCGCCGGAAGTCCATCTGCAGCTGTTCATCCCTCGTCTGCAAGCTCTTCACCAGGACCAGTGCTTCACCCTCACCATCCTCTGCACCTTTTGCCTTGGCCAGGAACACTTCACCAAACTCCCCCCTGCCTGGAAGTATAGAGCAGCACATGGGAAACACCATACATTAGGACAGCATATATATTTGACAGCCCAGTGCCTGCAGGGCCCTCTGTAAGCCAGCATATCCACTTTTCTGGCTAGGACATGCTGGGGCTTCAGCCACAGATTTCCTTCTGGAATGGGGTCAGGGCCAGGGTGGCTCAGCATACCCAGGGTTGTGATTGTCTGCAGGTTGGAACGTGGAAAGTGCATCTTGTCAGCAGCACTGTGCCGCTTGCTGGCCCCAGAGCTGCTGCCTAGGTTGGTCAAGGCCACTTCTTCCTGGATCTCTGCTGTCATCTGCCCATTCTGCAGCAAAGCACCACCTGCAAGGGAAGCAGAAATGGCTTCAGCATCCTGCCAGGCTGTGCAGAGAATGTCATGCTGGTGATCAGCCCCTTCTGGGGCCGACACTCCAATCACCCACAACTGGCTCCGAGAACCCCAGCTTGATGTCTAGCTCCAGGAAACAGAGTGGCCTCCACACAGTTGTTCCCTCTGGGCTCATGTCTGGCCCCATCTCTGGCAGCCCTGCAGCCACCCTTGAAATCAGACGCTGAGCAACAGCTTTGGTCCCAGAGCCAACCAGCCCCATCTGGCCTTGTCTGTCCCATGTAGCCACTCAGTCATCCATGTAGCCACCTACACCCAAACTACCATTGACAAATCTCTGCAGAATAGCAGCAGGAGATTGAACGTGCGAGGCAGACAGAGAGGACCCTGCTCGTATAACCACAGTTTCTTGATGCCCAAGAGACTCTCAAGTCTATCTGGCATCAGCTGCTGGAGCCTGACCCCCCTGCTCCTGCTCACTTCCCAGCAAGTCAGCAATGCTTGTGTCCTTGGTAATCTTGAGCCTGTCAGACCAGATCAGCCTGGAGTTTCCTTTACTGCCTGGGTTAAAGCAGTGCTAGGAAGCACTATCCTTGCAATTAACTCCAGAAAGCTTTCTGCTCAGGAACTCCACTAGAAATTTCCCTAGCACAAATAGAAACCAGTGAATAGGACAAAACATCAGTGCCTCAAGAAAGTAGAGAACCCTGCATTCTATAGGCAGCTCATAGGGGAAAGACTGTATAGATAGCTAACCTTGATTTTGAATGCATTTACTGCTTGGATGAGACTTGGCACTAGGAAGTGGTACTTTCCATAAACTGAAGGAAGAAGGTTGAATGTGAAGCAGGGCATGGCACTGAGCTAATGTGGCTGACACATGTGCAGCATCACCCTGAATTACTGTTCACACTCCATTTCAGCTAGTCCAGGAGCAAGCATTAAGGGAACACCTGGCCATGCAGAAGGATTTAATCACAAAATTAAGACTTGACTCAACATGAGGTAGCTCCAACAGGAATCCCACTGCCCATGATTTCCATCAAGCAGTATTGTACAGCAGTGTGTGTACATGTATGCTTACAATGCATGCGTACAAGAGAGGTAGCAGCCCACCAGCACATCCTGAGCAGGTCTGGCCACAATGACAGGGACCATGGCTTTGTCACAGATAAGCTTAGAGCTGTGAAGGCTGAGATACGTTGACTTAAGAGCCATGGCTACCAAGAGCTGTCCTCTCTCACATGCTGGAGTAACATTTGCAGAAGACCATAGCAAAACCCCACCACCTACCCTACAAATGAAAGCTCGGTGCTGCTTACACTCCCTCTGTTTTTATGCTAATTATTAGCGAGACTGTTTGAGCCTGTGCTGTCTGCACTCATGACTGATAGTGTCTCAAGACTACAAACTTGAAGCCAGGAGGAAAATACTAGACGACCGCTGCAACTGTGCCAAGAAAATACCAAAGGCTGCAGAGGGAGTACGCTGCCACTGAGAGACAGCACCAGCAGGCAGCAACGACGAACTTTTGAGAACAGACATCCACATGTTTCACAGAGCTTCGATGAGACAGTTGATAACAAAGGGACTGCAAACATGAACAGGAGGTTTAATTTATGTATCCAGCAGTCCAGAGGGAAACCAAGTGTAGAGGAGCTGCCTGCTTTGCCCACCTGCCTGTAACACCTGAGCATCTCCTGGAGAGACACAGCCGTGCTGCCCTGGAGAAATTAGCACATGCCAACAGAGGAATCAAATGCTCCCCTCAGTCCCTGCAGCTGTTAACCTCCCCAAATGCTGTGTCTGTGTTCACCCAAAAAAAGCAGCACAGTCAGACAGAGGGACACTGACAGCAAGCACCCTTGTTACAGAGGATGTGGCACACCAAGGACATGACCTTGGAAGGTGACTGACTTGTTAGAAGTGCATTGAACCACAGGAAATCCATACAAAGGATCCACTGCAAATTCATAGGAAGGTCAAATCTGTCTGGGTCCTGAAGGCACTGGAAAAGTCAGCTGGTGGCCAGCCAGGGAGTACTTGTAGGTGCTGAGATACTGCAGGTCACCCAGCTAAAGAGGGACCACATCAAAAGGAGGAAGAGCCAAATCTTTGAAGACCATGGTGAAGGGGGTGACTCCACTGGACCTGACAGCAAACACAAACCGCTTCTCCAGAGAGGCTATGGAAGTACCAAAAAGGAGTGTAGACATCTGGACAGCGAGGTCTGCTTGTAACAGTGAAGATGCATCTCTCCGACAGCTAAACTGGTTCCAAATGAAGGGGATAAAAGAGGCAAACTCTGTCAGAATCAAAAGAAAAATATAATAAAGATAGGCCAAAATAAAAATCTGAGACCACCTCAAAAAAATATTAAAACAAATCCTTTCCCAGGAAGAGGATGCTAGCCAGAGCCTGTTGGCACAGGTGAGCCACCTGCGACTTGTTCACAGGAAGAGCTCACAGTGGAGACAGCAGCAGAGCACAAAGCTGCAGAGATGCTCCTGCATCCCTGCTCCCAGGAGGTTCCCCACAGCCAGATTTCTCTTCTGGAGGTTTGGCTCTGTTCAAAGTACCAATACAAGAGGAAAAACAGGAGACAAACCCAGCAGCGATGTTTTGCCAGGACCTCATAGCAACCCCCACACGATCAGGACATGGTTGTGTGCTGGAGAACTAGGAGGGGGAAGCACTTACAGTGGGGTGGGGGGAGATCTAGGGAATTATAAGGGCAGCAAACTCGACCACACCCCATCACTTACAAGTCCTCACTGGTATCAATGAGGCAAGGACAACCACAACATCAGGAGAAAGAGCTGAAGCAGCTTTTGGAAATGAAAGTGATGCCCCACAGATCTCTTGGGTCCACTGAAGGAATCGCATATCTCATGCTCAACGGCAATGCAGTTCAGTCTATTTGCGGGGTCTCATGGAAACAGCTGTTAAAAAGCAGCTCAGCTGCCGCAGGAGGGAACATCCTCCAATGGACGCACAGAAGGTAGGAACCAGGGCAGTGCAACATGCTGCCAATATGGAAGGAGCACCGCTGGCAGCTGCTTGCCAAAACTGCCAACTTAGCTAGCAACAAAGTTAACAGGCCAGCTGTGGCCAGCTGCAGAGGGACACAGAGCACAGGGAGGTGCAGCCAGAGATACAACATGAGGCCTGGGGAAAGCAGCCCCCACGTCCCATCCACAGTGGTGGGCTCAGCCCTGAGCTGCCTGCTCTCTCTCCAGAGCAAGCTGTGTGGGCAGGCAACTGAAGCCAGTGGCACAGCCGGGAACAGGACACAGCAGAAGCTGTGTGACTCTGCAAAACTGGATGCACCAAGTCCTGTCTGGGGCTCCCCATCTCAGAAAGGCAATAGTGCAACCAGAAAAGGCACTCACAGGAACAATCGGACATACAGAAGAGCCATGTGTTCCACTACAGAGCTGACAGGTGACAAGCTTGAAAAGCAAAGAGATAGCTTTTAGATAACCTGTTAAGCTCCAGAAGTCCTTGTTGAAGGATGCTGTAGATGCTCAAAGCTTATATGGGTTTCAGAGATAACAGGGCGAGTTCAAAGCAGATTTCAGGGCTGTTCAGTGAAAAGTCTTCCCTCTAGCACCAGGAGCTGCTGAACTGTGATTTGAACAGGCCAGCAGAGTACTACTATTTCACAGAATCACAGAATCGCAAGGGTTGGAAGGGACCTCAGGAGATCATCTAGTCCAATCCCCAATTTCATTACATTGCAACAGGGATACTCCCCTTCCCTTGGCAATGGGTGTATGTGATGCCACGTACAGGTGCTGGAGAGCAGAAGCAACACATAACTCAGCAGAGATGGCCACAGCATGGAGCTGGGATGCAGGTTTGACACTAACTTGCCTATTTCTCTCCTGGCAGCAGGTCTCCGCCACCAGAGGCCAAACCAAGAGCAACAGACTCCAAGGCTAAAGAGGAGTACCCTGTTCCCTGGGAGCTCCCTGCCCCTTGCCCTTCCAGTCCAGGGGCAAGGGGCCAGCAGTGAAGCCCCCACTCGAAGGGACCTCAGGAGATCATCTAGTCCAATCCCCAATTTCATTACATTGCAACAGGGATACTCCCCTTCCCTTGGCAATGGGTGTATGTGATGCCACGTACAGGTGCTGGAGAGCAGAAGCAACACATAACTCAGCAGAGATGGCCACAGCATGGAGCTGGGATGCAGGTTTGACACTAACTTGCCTATTTCTCTCCTGGCAGCAGGTCTCCGCCACCAGAGGCCAAACCAAGAGCAACAGACTCCAAGGCTAAAGAGGAGTACCCTGTTCCCTGGGAGCTCCCTGCCCCTCGCCCTTCCAGTCCAGGGGCAAGGGGCCAGCAGTGAAGCCCCCACTCCCAGGGGTGCTGGCCTCACCATTTAGACACTCCATTTCGGGCTCCTCGCCCTCCGGGTGCTTCTTCAGCCTCTTGGCTTTTCTCCGCTTCTTACAGTAGAACATCAGCCCCAGCACGATAATAATGTAGGCAACAGCTGCGCCCACTGAAAGCCCAATGGTCTGGATCATCTTGTAGGGTGTGGGGCTGCCAGGCCCCTCATCCTCTTCTGCTGCCGGCTTGTCTGTGGGGAAGAGAGCATCAAACCCATGAGGGTGCGGAGGGATTTCCCAAACCCTCATCAGGAATAGGGAGGAATGAGACACACACACACACCCCCCACCCTGCTGTGGCCATCTCATCGTTCAGCGGCAGAACATGGCACAGCCCACAGAACACCGCACTGCATCCTGATAGGGATGCTGCCATGACTCCCTAGCAGGCATGACCTGACACGCAGCACCCACTGGCGGGGGCCAGAGGCAGGGCCTAGAGCTGCCAGGGATACGAGGAAACCAGGTCCTGACGTTGGGCACCTCCCTTACCTACAACGTATAGGAAGGCCTCGCGGTGCTTGATGTTGCAGCTGTTGCCGGCGATACAGGTGTATTTTCCAGAGTCCTCAGTGGTGACGTCGTAAATCACCAGGGAGCCATTGGGCATGATCTGAATCCTGCCAACCACATAGAGCCCTTTGCAAGCACCACAGGGCAGAGGCAGGCTTGGGGCACCTGCAGCCCCATCTCCCCAGGATGCCTTGGCCTCAGCCCCATCTCCCCAGTGCAATCAACTTGAATCTCAGGTTGTGCAATGCTCAAGAACAAATGGTTGTAGCTCAGCTGCAGTTTGGCAGGCTGTGGCAGAAAGAGTAACCCTGGGGCCAGGGGAGTCCAGGCCCTGGGACATGGAAACAACTTACTGTGTGCCCCCCAAGCTGGGAACCCAAGACCACACCATCGGCACCCGCATGCTGGGTAGGCATGGGGAGCGCCATATTTCAGTTTGGAATGGAGGCTATGTACCTGGGCAGGAGCTTGCCAGGATCCAAAATCTTGTCCTTCCCTTTCCACTGGATGTGCGGCATGGGGTCCCCCTCTGCCTGGCACTGGAACATGGCTGTGTGCCCCTGGTACACCGTCGTGGGCTCTGGCTCTAGCTTGAAGGTGACATAAACTGAAGGTAGAGAGGCAGACACAAACGCTGTCAGCTCCTGGGAATGGTGCTGAGTTCTCACAAGGGAGCAGGGCCACCACTGGCACAGTAGCACGTGCCCTCTTGGGCTGTATGCAAAGCACTGACAAACCAAGACACTCAAGTGCCATGGGGCAGAGCTTGGAGCCAGGCCATACATTTCTCTCTCTGCAGGGACACACCAATTGGGTGCCACCCAGGCAAACGCACTGCAAGGCCAACATAGCAGGAAACCCACCTGCCTTCCATAGAGCCCTTACCTGCTACCACAAGCTGCACGGTGGCACGGATCTCACCCTGTGGGCTGTTGGAGGCAATGCATGTGTAGTTCCCCGAGTCACTCCTGCTCACCTTGTGGAAGGACAAGATGCCAGCATTGTGGCTGACATGGGATGGCAGGCTGCTCCCATCTGCAGGATGCAAGAAGAGGGATGCAGCAGTCACGCATGAAGCGCTGTGCCACATGGTGGCTTCCCAGGCAGCCACAGCACCGCTGCTTCGCCCATGTTGGAGGTGGGCCAACCCAAAGTTCCTGAGGCCCCAGGTCAGAAACAGGCATAGTGCATCCAAGTCCCCCTTACCTGTTTTAGTCCACTGGATGGTGGGTTTTTCCCGGCCTGTGGCTGAGCAGGACACTGTAACCTCCTTATCAAACTCCATGCACTGCAGTGGCTGGGGTGGAGGCGTGAACTTCAGCTTCTCTGCAAGAGACAGATGTGCTGGGAGGTGCCCCCAGCCGCAGCAGGCACTGGAGCTGAGGGTGTCATGCCTGCACCCTGCTAGGCAAAAGAGTTCCCTGCAAGGGGAGGACCTGGAGCGCTTGTCAGCTTACCTAGCACATGCACCCGTGCGTATCCCTCGATGCTGCCTGCTGGTGTGCTGCTCACGCACTTGTACATGGTCCCATCATATACCTCCACGTTGTTGATGCGCAGTGTCCCATTCTCAGAGATCTCAAACCGTGAGTCCTGCACAGAGGGAGGGAGGGAGCACGGCAGAAATGACACTGTCACCAGCCCTGGGCTCAGATCTTGCTTGTGGCACTCCTGATGCTCCACATGCCCACACCATGACTCAGATAGACACAGCCCTGCTGAGACCCACATGGAAAACTAAGGCAAGCTGCAGTGACATCTCTCTGAGGGACATCTTTCTTGTCACTGCCCCAAAACCACAGGTCTGGCTGCCAGCCAAGTGGCTAGAAACAGCCAGTTGTGCACCCATACACCAGTAGGATAGAGATGGTGCCAGGAACATGGCCAGAGTGGGGGGTGACAGGGATGCTGGCCCTAGAAGCAAGGTGAGAAACAGCAGCAGCAGAGGAAAGAGCGGAGCAGGTGCCCAGCAGAAGTACCCATGAATGGCAGGGGCTTGCCCCATTGCCTCACCTCAGAGATGGAGATGCCATTGCGGTACCAGGTGACGGTGGGTTTCAGGGAGGCCTTGCTGAGGCAGTGCAGGTATCCCGGCTTGCTCTCCTCCAGCTGGCTGTCCTTGGGCATCTCCACCCACTTGGGTACCGCTGGGCATGGAGGCAAGGGGTTATGCAGGGCTGCTCACCACCCTTCTGGCCAGCACCAGCACAGACCAGACAGGCAGTGTACAGCCAGCCATGGGGGCTGCAGCCCAGCCGTGAGAGATGTGCTTCTCTGTAGCAGCGAGGTGATGCACTGTCCCGCCCCAGTTTGCCCCAACCCCCTATCCAGCCCCTTTCTCTGCTCCCAGCCCTTCTTGGAAAGCTGCTTACTAGCCACAGTGATGCTCAGCTCCTGTTTCTTCTCTCCAGCCTTGTTGGCAGCATGGCAGGTGTAGGTCCCCGCATCCGTCTCAGTGATACTGGTGAAAATGAGCTGCTCTGCCTCTTGGTGCACCCTGCCAGTAGTGGGAACTCGTTCCTGGTTCCTCTCCCACCAGACCTGGGGTGTGGGTATGCCTCGTGGGGCAGTGCAGGTCACACGGTGCCCCTGGTTTGCTGTCAACACCTTTGGGGAGAAGGGTTCCATTTCTTCGATCTCTGAAAGGAGCAATAGACAGCAGGGCTCAAACAGGGCAGGAACGTGTAGCCAACCTAACAGCAACATCATATCCATGGGAGGCACCAGCCAAGGGAGAGAGTGCACAAGCTATGTTTGCTCCCCTCATCCAGGCAGCAAGGAGGAGCCATTTCACAGATGAACGAAGCAGTTCTCCATGTACTGACCCATCACTATATTGTTGCATAGCTCCTAAGTGACTCTGCAACTCTGGCACCCACTGCCCACCCTGCCACCAGCCCAAGGACCTCACCTGCTAGCCGCAGAGTCGCCTTCAGCACAAGAGCTTTCCCTCTCTGTCCACGCCCAACACATTTATAGACACCGGTGCTGCGAGCCCTCACCTGGGTGACCAGCAGGGAACCATTGGCAAACACGGTGGTCCTGGGCACGAGGGGAGAGGCAGGGCTCAGTGGGCATCTCTGTAGGACATGGGCCAGAGCCACAGCCCCGAGATGTCCTACATGAGCCCATAGAATCAAGAGGGAGACTTTGTGCTGAGTCAAAGCTTCACAGTGCAGGGGGAGCAACACACATAAACAAGGAGATGGTGGGACACATGCTTAATGGAGAAAATGAACTAACAGAAATCTCTTTCTTGGAGAAGAGCTGGTTCCCACCAAAAGATGCATTACCAAATTGGGCCAGCTCTGAAAGCTGGCACAGCCAGAAAAGGGGGTAGGGGGCACAAGGTGGCGCCCAGGAGCTGCCAGGCGACTGGGCATCTGGCACCCAGATAGCACCATTTGCCTTGCACTGCCTGGCTGAGAGACAACCCAGGCTCCAGGATCACCATCCATGGGCAGCCTAGGCTGGGAGATGTTCCCAGCTCTGGGGATTGCCCCATGCATAGGTGTCTGGGGCTCAGAAACATTCCTGGCTCTGGGGATCACCGTGCACTGGTATCTGGAAGTGCAAGACAGCCACAGACCCAGTGATCACGGTGCAGATGTTGGGGGCTGGAAGGTGTCCCTCAGTCTGGCGATCACCACCTGTGGGCAATCTAGTACTGGGACATGTCCCTGACTCTGGAAATTGTCCTAAGTGGCTGTCTGGGGCTTGAGTTGAACCTGGCTCCACAAAATCCCAACGTGTGGACACCTGGGACTGGGAGACATCCCCAGCTTTAGGGATCACCATGTGTGGGCACCTAGGACCAACAGCCCCACAGACTCATTTGAGGACAAACCGCCTGCTGAGTCCTATGCAGTTAAAGGCCATGCACAAGTACCAAGGCCCTACTAAACCCAAGCCAGCCAAGCTGAGAAATCAATCCCAATGGCCAGCTCGATGCTGAATGCTTGCCCTCAGGCACAGCCAGGGTTTGGCCATTCTTCTGTTGCTTCTGGAACATGGTGCCCCCCCTCCTCCCAGCCCTGCCCACATCACCGGGGTCCCTATTACTTGGATCTGTTGGTGATGGGGCTGTCTTCAAAGAGCCACTCCTGCATGGGAGGGGGCACGGCTGCAAACTGGCAGTCAAACATGGCCTCTTCGTTCTTTGTCACGATGAGGTCTTGTGGGACGATCACCGCCCGAGGAAAGCTCTCATCTGCAATGTCAAAGACCACAGAAGGGTGAGAAGAGCAAAGCAGCTTGTGGTGTCCCTTCACCAGTGCTCTGGAGGAAACAAAAAAGAGCAGGGTGTACCCTGCAAGCACACTGGCGGCCTGAAGGAGGCAGACATGCCAGCACAGCTGTAGTTAGGCAGGCAGTGCCTGGGACTGCATGTGGTAGCTGCTCTGGGTAAAGCCCCTTCTGCTTCCAGCAAGGCCCTGAGCACCCTGGGCTCCTAGCGAACAGATCATACCTGTCACCGGACTGCAAATTCCCTTGTCCAATTCCAAATACCTCTCTAAGGTCAACACCTCCAGCCCTCCTTGGGCCTTGCCTCCAAAGGCCAACAGGGCATCTCACCCACATGGCCCCACGGTGGCCCTGGTATTAGCAGAACCAGCAGCACCTACAGCCTCCAGGGTTCAAACCTTGTTGAAGAAGGGAGGACCGTGGTGCTCCAGAACCAGAGATGATAGCATAGACCTGCTCCAGAAAGATGCAGGGGCAAATTAACACCTGTAGACAGGGTAGGGTTCAAACCCAGCCAGATGTATCAGGCCTGCCTCCGACTAGAGGCTTTGCAAAGAGACAGTCACACCAGCCTAACACTTCCCCTGCAGCCTGGCTCCCAGCCTGCAGCAAGGGAAGGCTGTTAGCACAGCAGTAAAACAGCCAAGCCCCAGCCCTGAGCAACCGGGACACAACTCACCGATGATATTCAGCGTGAAGTTGTTCTGGCTGCAGACGAAGCCGACAGCACTGCGGGCACAGCAGTAGTAGAGACCATTGTCGTCGGGGCTTGCGCTCTGCAGGGTCAGCGTTCGCTCCTTGTTGCTGACAGAATAGCTGCTGCGGCCATCGGGGAGGGGGACACCATCCCGAAACCACTGCCACGTGGGGCTGCAAGACAAGGGTGAGAGGGTGACCGGGTGCAGGGCACTGACAGGGCTCCCCAGAGAGCATGTGTGCAGAGGAGAGAGCCCAGAGATGGCCCATTTCCCTGGCTCTTCGTCCCCGCTGCTGGCCCCAACACAGACATGAAGCCATGAGACATGCAGCCAAGTGGACGGGACATGACTGGAAAGCGACGGAGAGTGACCGCAGCACACCAAGCAGCTCAGCAACCGGACTGTGACAGCCCGTCCTTACTGTGCTCCTTGCTACGCGGCTCGGCGGAAGCCGTTTGCCTTCTCCCCCGGTGTTCAGCCACAGGCTCAATCCTGCCTTTCGCCTTCCCTAGACTCTACTGAATCCTCGCAGGAGAGAGGAGAAAGAGATAGGGAGAGAAGGGAAGAGCACGCAGTGAAGGTGCAGGGCGGCCCCTGGCAGGGTCCGCTCCTTGGAAGGCAACCCTTACCGCGGGTGGCCGTCGATGTGACACCGCAGCACCACTGTGGAGGAGGGCTGGATCTCAGCTACGCTGGCTGGCTGCTTCAGCACCACACTGCCTGTCTCAATCCCTGTGGGATCAAAGAATATTAACACAGCTGGCTCTCCAAACCTACAGAGCCCAGGTGGATGCAGACTCTGTAATAATCAGAGCAGGCAGCAAAGGCACAAGCATGCTTAGAGACACTTAAGTCCTCAAGCCAGCATGGAATAAAGGGACACCCACCCTGGAAATGTCCCGCTTTGCCCCGTGTAGCTTTCTCTGAGGGATAAGAGGGGCTGTGAAAGGATTTGCAGTACTCAGGACATACTTGGTGCAGTAACATCCCCGTTTCATATATACAAATGGGGAAGGCAGCAGAAAGCATCTCCAACAGCCTTAGGGACATCAACAGATAAAAGCAGCCTAGAGGGCGCGAAGGACATGGTAGCTGGAGAGGAATCCTACTCGCACACGCCAGCTGATCCCTGTCTGACCACCACCCCCACACGCATTAGCAGGCAGCCCGGCAAAACTTGGTGTCCAGTCTCAGGCCCTCTCAAGAGAGCGTCCTGTCCACGGTGGGCAGCACCATGCTGCGTCGTGTGCCTGGCTGCCCTCGCCCCACACTCACACTTGATATTGAAAGATGCATTGGCTGTGCGGGCCTCCTCCCCAGTGAGCAGGTTCCTTGCTACACACTGGAAGTCCCCAGCATCCCGGTGCCGATCGACAGCAACAAACTGGAGGTTGCTGCCTTCCTTGAAGCGCTGCTCCGTGTCCTGAACGGGGAGCCCATTCTGCAGCCATACAAACTCCACATCTGCTGGCTCCTCCACCTCGCAGCGGAGGATGGCGCTGCGGCCGTGCAGGGCATCCTGGGAGTACGGCTCCTTGGTGAAAAGGATCATTGCCCGAGTCCCCACAGCTGCAAGACAGAAAAAGGAGGGCATGTTTAGAGCATGGGTATGGGGAGACAGGAGCAGGTAAGCATGTGCTGTTTTCAAGGTTCTCCAGGCAGCTGAAACAGCTATGTTAGGAGAAACACCCCAAAGTGTATCTGCCAAAAACAATCCCCAGTGAGGGATTTTAGACAGATCTGTGCTCAGATTCCAGCACAACCACTTTAAAGGCTGCCTGTCCAGCAATCACTGGGACAGGGCTGCCTGAGGTTGCCACAAGCCAAGGAGAGCCCTCTGCTGCCTGGGGCCAAGAGGCATTAAGAGAGAGCTCTTGCGACACGCTGACGAGTGCCACACTTCCAGCCTGAACAGAAAGGTGTCTCGCAGTGTACGAGCTGCGCAGTCAGTCACTGAAACACTGGAGAGCAACCAGCTTCCTGGGCTGTTCACATGTTTCTTTGAGTTCCTCTTCTCCTGGTTTTTGGGACACATCCTAAGTCCCAGCCATGCATCAACATTGCTCCAGACCAGAAACACCCATAGACTGTTTCTAGGCTTTCCTCAGAGCTTCTCTGCTTGGGATCGTGTCTCCATCTCACCTCTACATCCTCAGAAATTACCCAGAAAAAAACCTGGTCTTGAACAAGGATTGCCCATGGGAATAAACACAGCAGCTGCTGGAGCACGGCACAAGAGGCTGCAGCAGTGATACCCCAAGCTTGTGCTGGGGACTCAGCCCACTTGCAAGTAGGAGCAGAAACAAAAAATTGCACTGGTTGACCCCAGGGTCTGATAGTGGCCATGGGGTGGCTCTGGAGGGCTGGAAGCATCTCTTTGCAGTGGTGGAAAAGCCAAAGAATCCTCCTCCTGACGTGGCTGCCTAGGGACCGTGCTAGCATATTCCTAAATCTGGCTGCTGCCTGGCCACAGCCAGCCAAGCAGGCGCTCTGCTCCGATTACCAGCTGGCCGCAGAAAGGAAAGCAGACAAAGGGCAATTCAGTACACGCTGACTGCTGTTGGACTCTGAAAAATGTTCCCAGCCCCATGCTCTGCAGGAAAAGAGGCCAAGCCAGGCAGATTTTGAGCATCTTAGAAGCATGAAAGCGAACAAGAAAGTGGTCAAAGCAGTGCGTTCCTACCACTGCAAGGAAAACGGCTTCAGAAAGCGGTTGCCTGGATGAGTTACACGAACAGAATCCAAGCCCAGCTGAAGGGCAGTTCCTCTTTGGAGGCTCAGCCACATCCTCCTGCCTGGTGTTTGTATAAAAGCCTAGTAAAGGGACGTAATTTGACAGGGTAGCTCAGTCACCCAGATCTAAGGGATCCTATTCTGAAGGGGATGTTTTGAAGGGAGCATCTAGACATTCCAGAAAGCCTCGAGAGCTCTTTCCGTGCTCGAAAGCCTTTGGAGCACACCACGTAGTGGAAGTGCCAATCAAAGCCTCTCCCTCCTGCTCCCGCCTGCAGCCACTCATGGGCACCCCAGTGCCAGCCATGCATTTCCAGCACAGCTAGCCCAAGCTCTCCCACTCACAGTGCCAGCAAGGCATAAACACAGCCACTCATCCAGCATTGCTGCTCCCCAGGATGAGGCTCCAAGCACAATGTCACCCAGGAGCAGGGGCACCTCGGCCTGTGTCTGCTAACACCCTTTCCCCATAGTCCAGACAGAGAGAGCAACAAAGTCTTCCCATTGTAAAAACTGCAGAAGCCTCTTCCTAAAGACACTGGGGCAGAGAAGACAGAGGTCTTTCCTGCCTGCAGCCTTTGCAAGATGGGACTGTGGGCTCAATTCTCATTTTCAGCCACCCCAAAGAAGGCACTGGGTAGGGGACAGCAAGGATTTGGGAGGTCACAGGAACAGCAGTGCACCACAACACTACTACAGGGTCTAGGACATGACCTCAATTGCAGCCTTGCCTTTTACCTTCAGCACCCAATTGTGCCATTGACCTTGGTGTGCAGGCAACATTCCCAGGGTAAGTCCCAAAGCTCCTGTGTGGGCATCACTTGTCAGCTGCACACACAGCATTTAAGGCCACCAGGAGTAGCCACAGACTGACCCTTGTGGCCTGAATGACAAAGCTGCAGACAGTGCCTGAAGTCCTATCTCCTGGGTCTTGTATTGAGCTAAGCCCCATCAGCATGCTATGCTCCAAGGATTAGCATGTCCAGTGAAGTCTCCATCATCAGCCATCGTGCACCTCCCCAAAAGGTAGGAACTATCCATGTGTCTGTGACAGTTGTCTCATGAACACCACAAAATGAACACATACCCAAAGGCAACACAATGTGTGGGAATGTGTATTCTTACATAGATACACTCATCTAGTTCCACACACATCAGATCTATCTCACCAAGAGCACTCAGCAGGGTAGCAACCACCCAACCCCATGCAAACACAGCTACGTGTTCAGTAACGCAACAGCTCCATGGAGATGAGCCCATGCCAAAAGAGGCTGCTGGGACAGACAGGAGCAAAGGGGAACAGGACAGTCAAATCCACTCAGGTTTGAACCTACAGGAGCTGGGGCTGTCCTTTTCCACAGATATGCTTCAGGGCATCAAGGCATACGTCCGTCAAACCATACCTGTATGGTACAAAGCATGTGCATGCCAGCAGTGTGCATTAGGAGAGCTCACGAAGGAGCTGGATCAGTTCTCCTCTTGGTGTCTCATCCCAAAACCCTTCACAGTCTACTAGTCATGTTAGTGCTGGAGTTAGCGATGAGGCACCTCTCTGAAGGCGTACACCATCAGGATATTAAGACATATTTTAAATTAGGTGTGCTTCTAGCATTAAATTGTCAGCATTAGCAACATAGTACTAAACAGCAGCAGAACTGCTTTCGCCCCGTCACTGCCAGCGCAATTGCATTTCACTCGGTGCTGGTCAGCTGAGAGCTTCAGCACCCTCATCACACACATCCTGCTGCCTCAGCATCCTCCATGTCCAGACAGGAGGACATGGCTCTGTGGACAGGGACAAGCTCCACATGGGAAGCAGGGATTTTACAAGGTGTCAGGAAACAGTGGGTCCAGCTCCAGGAGAAACTATTTATGTCCTTATCTCCCATCCTGGGGAAATGGTCACAACCATTTCAGCTCAAGTGAGATCCCTGTGATGAATGTCTCATGAGCACAAGTGCCAAAGCCAACTGGGATAGATAAGTATTAAAGTGCAGTAAGAGCCAAAAACTTGTGTTTTGTTTTGACAATAGCATCCAAGGTGCCATAAATGGACTGGCTGCACATGCTGGAAATCACTGTTCCAACCATATATCAGATTTGGGCTGCAAGGAAAGACTGGTAGCAGCTAGATGTGGTCCAGATGTTTTGGGGTGGAAGACATCAGAAGCCCAGAGCTGGACACAGCTTTTCACAGTACTCTAAACCCAGAGCACCAGGGCCTGGTGTTAGGGGGTAGTGCTGTACTTGCCCATAGAAGTTATACAGCCCTGGTCCATGAAATGGCTGCAGGCAGCAGGGTTCATGCGTCCCCTACACCTCATCTGGGCTTTTGGGACAGGGGGTCAAGAAAGCTATCCAAGCAGAGGGCTATCTGTGTGGGATGCCATTATGCCAGTTTGGGTAAAACCTGTATAAAGCCAATAGACATCACCACCTGTACTGAATGAAGAACAAAATACCTCTGCTTGTTCCACTCACCCAGCACCACTGTGTGGCAGAGCCATGGTCATGCATGGCTTAGTCATTGGGGGCTGCCAGAACTGCTGGGGCTGTTGAGAGAGCTCTTGCAGTACCTGGTGGAGAGCAAAGGCGATCCCTGCTCAGTTTGACTGGACATCTTCACAACAGCATGTTTCTGCTGTGGTTTCATAAGCTGGGCTGCATTGCTAGGAGCTGCTGAAAGAAGCAAAATGACTCTTTCTCTTCCCTTAAGAGCCACCCCAAAAAACACCCAGCAACACCAAGTTTGTTGGAAGTCAGCTTAGCAATCCCAAACCACTGCTGAGCTCTCCCCTAGTAACACAACTGGGCTAGTCACAGTCCCGCAAAGCCAACACCGAGCCGCAATCCCAAATGTGTGTGCTCGCAAACACCTGCTCTCTGCATACATATGAGACATAAGCCACCCCTGGCTGGGAGAAAAAGAAACTCTCAACACATGTTTCTGGCCTAAAACCATTTCAACTGTGGCTACAGAAAGCTTTTCAGGTATGCTTCAGCTAGATTAGATAAACACATCTGAAATGCAGCACACCTGAAAACACCCAGTGGTGTTTTACGCAAAGTATATTTAATTGAAATGCAAAACCCTCCTGTTGAGGTAATAGATGAAGGTTAAGTGACTTGCGTAGGGAACTCGTGCTGGTACCTACAGGTCCCCAGGGTATCATTCCCACACACCACAGAACAAATCATTTGCAGGGAGGGAACAGGGACCAGCAGGACACACAAGGACGGAGAGAAGAGGAGGCTCAGATCACATCCCAGCTCTGAAAGCATACTTACGGCAAAGATAACACAGGAGTACAGCATCCTTTATGCAGAGGTATCCCCCTGCTCAAAATTAATTTCATCTATTTAAAGAGGCAAATAGCAGCTCCCCAGGAAAAAAAAAAACCTCTAACACCTGCATTGCCAGACTGAATTTCTAACAAGTGTATCTCAATTAATTTTTTGGGTTTGGGGTATCACTGTGACTTGGCTGTTACGGCCGCCTCCGAAGGCCACAGTGGGCTGAGTATGTGCAGAGCATTTCAGGGTGACAAATAAAACCAGCAAAGCCTCATCTAGGACAGACTTTGTGAGTAACCCCATGAAGTTAGTCACTGCTGCCTGAAGCTCTGCAGAGAGATTTTTCAATCCTATGAGCTCGCCAGGGAGCAAAGGGCTCTCCACACCTCCAGCAAAGGAGACCTAGCCCTATGGTAGCCAACCCCCTCGAATGCTGCCACAGCATTACTGCAGCGATTTGGCAGCAGACTGCAGTGCAGCCTAGGAATGGCTTTGGTTTGGGGCCACTCTCCAGAGCTAGAAATTGAGACACATCAGTATTGCTGTTTTCATCAGCCAGAGCTGTAAGAAAATGCACCAAAAGTGTAATACGGATCTGAGAGCGCCATGGCAGAGCTGGGGGCTAGCACTGGAAAATGGAGACCGACGTTTTCAGGGATCCCACATCCTTGTTCCCACGTGGGCAGCACCAGGTTTGGTACGTCCTGGGCACAGACACATTGCAGGGCTCCTGGGGAAGGAGGTGGCAGCAAGCTGCCCAGCCGTGAGTCTCAGTGCTCACCTCTGAGGCTGCACACTGTCCTCCTGCGCTGTGCAGTGGCGAGCGCTGGGCAACGGGCAGCAAACCTCATGGACTGCAGACCATTGTGGGGTGCTGGGCTTTGTAATCATGGAGACACAGCCAGAACACACATGGTGTGGCAGGACTCGCCCCTGAGGGATCAGCCATCTCTAAGGCTATATTTAGGCCTAGAGCCAATGAGAAAGTCTGTGGCTCTGGTGCAGCCTGGCCAGTGGAAGCACCCAGCCCACCTTCTGCACCATACCAAGAGGCCTGAGAGCACCACGGATGCTGCCTGGTGAGTCCCTGCCATGGCAGCAAACCCAAACTTTTATGCTCATCTTTCAGGCTGCAAGGGCACGGGGCAGCATTACAAGCCAGGCCTTGACCACATCTGGGTTTTCCATCTGTTGCTTAACGTGTCAGTGCCAGTCCCACACCAGTGCTTGCCCGGCTCCAGTAGCCCAACCCCATCTGGGTGCTGCAGAGCAGAAGCTGGGGAGATCAGGCAGAACATATCCTGCCCTGCCTTGCAGGCCGAGTCGCCTACATCTTGAAGCAATCCAAAAATCATTGTCTCCTTGCCTAACGACATCGCTTGGGAATGCAGCCTCAACCACAAGGCCTTCAGCGGCTGCACAGCCCCCAACCCTTTCTGTCTCTGCAGCCGTCTCACTCACTTAAAGCCATGCTGGGGAAGCAGCAGGCAAGTTGGCTGGGCAATGGCACATGCCACAGCATGGCAGCCCCCTACCTGCCCGGGGCACTTGCGCTGAGCGGCAGTTGTGGAGGAAAGCAAGCTGGCACACATCTCAGCAGGCAACAACTAGCCTCGGCAGGCGTTTGCCATGGCTGCGGTGCCAGAAGCACGCTGCAGTACTCTATGTCCCCAGCACCATGGGAGATCCACGTTTCCCTCAACCCTGAACTGCCCATCCCCAGGCATGCCAGTGCTCAGCTCCTGGGCACCTCCTCACCAAGCTAAAAGAGCTCTGAACAGAGGACAGAGAAGGAAAAGGAAGGATCCATTTCACTCTGTACCCAAAAGAGCCTAGGTTACCAATCTCTTGAGATACCACAGCTGATGCAAGGAAATGAGTAATCCCAAAGCTGCCTGCAACCAAACAAGGCATTAAAAGCATGGGAATGGGATTCGGGAGAGGGCTTTGTGCAAGTTTAAGGTTTCCTGGTTTGGAAAGCAAGCCCAGCACTGTGGGGTTTCTGCAGCTTGTAGCCCAGCCCCACTCTCCAGCCAGGCCCCAGGAATGTTATTCTGCAGACTTGCTTCCAGAGGCACTTCAGCAAAGTTCACCCTGGCTCAGTTCAGCCAGATATGCGAGCCAGCTCCTTTAATGCTCTGCATCTGGAACAGCAGATTAGAGGAGCTGCAACTCATCTGCAGTGCCCAGCACAGCAAAGCCCAGAGCACCCGAACTGCATCCTTCCTCCCCAAAGGGGAACCATCCTCCTCCTCTTCTCCCCTGCCAGCAGGAGGCCTCAGATCTGCCCCAGCTGTGGAGGGGGACAGCTGGCATAGCCAGCTCCCCCAAGGAGTTGTTCTGGCAGAGGACACAGCTGGCCAGCATCTGTTCTGGCCTCACAAAGCAGAGAGGACCTCAAATGTTCCCATGCCAGAGCAGGGGAGCTCACAGCTGTCCCAGCTGCACTGTGGAGACAGCACTTCCCGGGGATGCACAACTAGCTTGCCAGTCTCAGCCCTGAGGTGGGAGCTGGATGTATTTACACTGCCAGCTCAGCACCTAACTAGACAGAGAGTTTGGTAACACACTGCTAAACATTTGTTCCCTGACTGTTTTCTTCAATAGTTAGCAAAGATGCCGTGTGCCCTAGGAAGACACTGCTGCAGGACAAAGGCGGGGAGCCTGCTCTCCCTGGCTCCCCAAACACGCATGGTCCTTTGCAACACCCAAAGGGCAAGGAGCACAGCAGCTCACCTGGGAAGGCCCTGGGTACCCTGCAGCAACCACACAGTGCACTTTCCTGTGGAGAGGCTGGGTATACAGCTGGGAGAGAGGGTGACCTGGGTAGAGATGCCCTAGCCCCTGACACCAACTTGAAGCAAGCAGCGGGAGTAGCCCAAGTCCATCCCCAGGCTGCAGCCCTTCAGCCTCAGACTGAAACAGCAGGATCGAGAGACACTTTCATCACTGTCTACCAAGCAACCAACTCTGGATGTGTCAGCTAGTTAACAAACCTCAGCAAAGCAAGGTGGCAGCGATAGCTTTTTGCCACCTGGAAATCCATTGCTGAGGTATCAACACCCCACCATATCTACACTATGACCTTCATGCTTCTGCCACTGCCATTGCTCAGATCAGTGAGGTAACAAAGCTTCTGCAATCAACCCAGCAGCAACACAGGCTATTCCTCTTTGATGGGGAATCACTAAGGCAAAAGGAACGTTTGGATGAGCCAACGCACTCTGGACTCAAATCACTCTGCAGCATTTGCTCCCAGCTCTGTAGACCTGTAATGAGGCAAGGAAGACACAGGCAGCTTTGAAGCTGCCATCGCATTCCTCAGCAGCATGCTTAACTGCTGCTAACCCCAAGCAAAACCAACGACCCAGGCCACAGCTACAAAGACCACCTGGCTCCCTGCAAGCCCTAAGGGCTACAAGAAAGGCAGCCCTAAAAAAAAAAAGGGCTCAAACCTCAGCAGAAGGGACCGAGCAGCTCACACTCAGGTCCCATGGTCCAAAGGAGCTCAATGTGGGACGGACATGGACAGCCCCAAACACAGGACTGATTTATTGCCACTTTCTCTGGGAAAGATATTGGGCCACAGCAGAAGTCTGGCGTCAAAGGCAACCATAGGCATATTTTCAGAAAAGGCCATGACCTGTGCTCCATCCCAAGGCCGCAAAAGGCACAGTGGGGATTGTCTTAGGGTTTGGGGTCCTGGGCTCTCACAGGTTTCAATTACACATTCCCAGAAAGCACTACAAAACAGGTCTTGTCTTTAGGAGCAATTTATTAAACATCATTGTCTGCAGGCAGCAATTCCTTCTGTTGCCAAGTCCTTGGTCGGGGACAAAACACCCGCGGACTCAGGGTTCAAGCCCCAGCTTGCTTCCAAAGGCTGGGCAATCCTGAGCTTGCTGGTCCAAAGGAAGCACGGAGCCCCCTGTGAGAACAAGGCTCTACTCAGTGCAGGTAGGTTAAACTCCTCATGTGCTGGGTGTGCACTCCTCACCAGCAGCTTAGTCCATGCAGGCTTGGCAGTAGCGCCCACAAGGGAGCAACATTGCAGACGCTGAAGCGCTGCTAACGTTCAGGTCTGCCACTCTCACCTGACAGCCTTTCCTTCCTGCTGCAGCCAGGCACAGCATGCACGGCCCCATTGTCCCTGAGACATCTGGGCCCCAATGGATTCCACGCATCCCTCCTTTTCTCCTTCTTCCCCACCCACAGTCGTCATGCCAGGCTGTCAGCAGCACTTCTTTGCTTGCCTGCAGCAGCCAAGCTCCTTCCAACCCAGCCTCTGCTGCAAACAGACTGCGGAGAAGCAAGCCAGCCCTCCCCAGGCCAGGGGAGCTACAAAGAGCAGTATGCAGTAAAACCAATCGCCTGGCCTCTCATCCTGCCCTCTCTGCTGTCACTGGACCAACCACGCATTAAGCACCTTGATCCCACCTCCTGCTCCCCATCTGACGCAGCCCAGAGGATGCAGACTGCCACAGAACAAGTAATGCACGCCAGCATCTGCTCTTTGTCCTCGCGAGGCTCTCGGTGAGCACAGGGCCCCATACAGACCTCCCATTCATGGCTCGAGCAAGCCATGTGTTTCCTGGCACAGTTCATTATGAACATACTCCTATAGTCTACCAAGCAACCAACTCTGGATGTGTCAGCTAGTTAACAAACCTCAGCAAAGCAAGGTGGCAGCGATAGCTTTTTGCCACCTGGAAATCCATTGCTGAGGTATCAACACCCCACCATATCTACACTATGACCTTCATGCTTCTGCCACTGCCATTGCTCAGATCAGTGAGGTAACAAAGCTTCTGCAATCAACCCAGCAGCAACACAGGCTATTCCTCTTTGATGGGGAATCACTAAGGCAAAAGGAACGTTTGGATGAGCCAACGCACTCTGGACTCAAATCACTCTGCAGCATTTGCTCCCAGCTCTGTAGACCTGTAATGAGGCAAGGAAGACACAGGCAGCTTTGAAGCTGCCATCGCATTCCTCAGCAGCATGCTTAACTGCTGCTAACCCCAAGCAAAACCAACGACCCAGGCCACAGCTACAAAGACCACCTGGCTCCCTGCAAGCCCTAAGGGCTACAAGAAAGGCAGCCTTTGAAGGAAGGGGTCAGCAGAAGGGCTCAAACCTCAGCAGAAGGGACCGAGCAGCTCACACTCAGGTCCCATGGTCCAAAGGAGCTCAATGTGGGACGGACATGGACAGCCCCAAACACAGGACTGATTTATTGCCACTTTCTCTGGGAAAGATATTGGGCCACAGCAGAAGTCTGGCGTCAAAGGCAACCATAGGCATATTTTCAGAAAAGGCCATGACCTGTGCTCCATCCCAAGGCCGCAAAAGGCACAGTGGGGATTGTCTTAGGGTTTGGGGTCCTGGGCTCTCACAGGTTTCAATTACACATTCCCAGAAAGCACTACAAAACAGGTCTTGTCTTTAGGAGCAATTTATTAAACATCATTGTCTGCAGGCAGCAATTCCTTCTGTTGCCAAGTCCTTGGGAATGGCTCCAATGCTGGGGCTTTGCTTTTAGCCACTCTGGGATCAAACAGCAGCAGACTCAGGGTTCAAGCCCCAGCTTGCTTCCAAAGGCTGGGCAATCCTGAGCTTGCTGGTCCAAAGGAAGCACGGAGCCCCCTGTGAGAACAAGGCTCTACTCAGTGCAGGTAGGTTAAACTCCTCATGTGCTGGGTGTGCACTCCTCACCAGCAGCTTAGTCCATGCAGGCTTGGCAGTAGCGCCCACAAGGGAGCAACATTGCAGACGCTGAAGCGCTGCTAACGTTCAGGTCTGCCACTCTCACCTGACAGCCTTTCCTTCCTGCTGCAGCCAGGCACAGCATGCACGGCCCCATTGTCCCTGAGACATCTGGGCCCCAATGGATTCCACGCATCCCTCCTTTTCTCCTTCTTCCCCACCCACAGTCGTCATGCCAGGCTGTCAGCAGCACTTCTTTGCTTGCCTGCAGCAGCCAAGCTCCTTCCAACCCAGCCTCTGCTGCAAACAGACTGCGGAGAAGCAAGCCAGCCCTCCCCAGGCCAGGGGAGCTACAAAGAGCAGTATGCAGTAAAACCAATCGCCTGGCCTCTCATCCTGCCCTCTCTGCTGTCACTGGACCAACCACGCATTAAGCACCTTGATCCCACCTCCTGCTCCCCATCTGACGCAGCCCAGAGGATGCAGACTGCCACAGAACAAGTAATGCACGCCAGCATCTGCTCTTTGTCCTCGCGAGGCTCTCGGTGAGCACAGGGCCCCATACAGACCTCCCATTCATGGCTCGAGCAAGCCATGTGTTTCCTGGCACAGTTCATTATGAACATACTCCTATAAAAGCAGATTTTTGGCATGCCAGGACTGGGAACAACACATGGGTCAGCTTTTCCTCCCCTCCTGGTCACAAACACAGAGCCAGCAGGCTCATTTGCACCAGCTGAAGTTGTAGAAGCAGGCAGGAAAAATCATGAGTGCTTAATAACACAAGCAACCCCCCTGCCTTGTGGGTCGGTCCCTATAGCCACATAAAGCAGCTGCTCGGAGCATGCCTGCTCCACACGCAGCTTACTCCACTGCTTAGCAGATACTGTGGAAACAGCAGCCAAGTCAAACACCCAGAGAGATTTGCATCTTCAAATGATTTCCAGCCAGCATGTTCCTCTGTGCAAGAGGTTCCAGTTGAGAAAGCCTCTCAGACGGGTAGAGTTGCAGTAAACCACTCTCTCTCACCAGGCCAGATGGAAATGGTTTGATGCAGGCAAGGAGCTCTGAACACAGCAAGCTTGGTCTGATCAAGCCCAACATCTGGAGAGTCTTTGGGCACCCATCATACAAGCCCTTTAAAACTATGTTGTTTCCCACTGCAGTTAAAGTAAAAACAAAAATTCACTCTGCACCCAGGGAAAAAAATAACTTCTATCTGAGTCCCCAGCACAGCTGGATGGGTACAAAACAGCATTTCCAAGAAATGCTCAGCTAGAGCGGCTTTGGCTTCATGAGCCAGGAGGAACTGCACCAGCACCTGGGTGCTCCAGGTCTGGGGTAAACACAGCACAGTCATACTGAGGTGGATCAAGATGATGAGGGACTTGAGGAAAACACCATCTATTTGCCCCTACAACTTGTATCACACACCTGGATCCAACAGCCCTGTTCTGAGAGCATGGGTCCACTCAGATGCCCACTGAGCCTCTCCTTTTCATGGTGGTTTAGTCCGGAGTTGCAGGAGACGCGATGCCTGCACACGACCACCACGCCAGTTACCACATAGGCCACGCATCTAGTTCTTCTCTGCGTACTCCACGGAGGGCCACGATGAATCAGCCTGTAGCACAGCCATTTGCACCCATGATCAAAGTTTCAGTTGCAAGGCACCCAGATATGCAATCTTTCAAGTGGATTTACTGATCCAGAGGAGAAGGGTGAAAGTAGGCACAGAGGCATCCCTATCCTGTAACAGCTGTGGGCATCTGCTTATCCCACAGTACTTGGCTGTTTCACTTGGTTCCCAAATGGAAACTGCAGAGCTGGTCCACTCCTTCCTCACCTCCATCCCTGTGTGCCAATGCAAGATTACATCTGCCCAGACCCTGACCACCCTCACGGACCCCACCAGGAACCCTATGACGTAATGGCAGACACAAGCCCTTGTTTGGAAACATCTTGGCTGCTGGCCTACCAATGAGTGACAATTGCTCTGCAATGGGACTGCAGTCTGAGCTTGCCCCTGGTGGCCCACAGCACCTTTCTCCACTGCCCTCTGCATGGAGGGGTGTTTTTAAACACAGGCTCCGAGCAACCCTTGAGAAACCAACTTCAAACCAAGCTTTAGAATTAAAAACCGAAAAGCTGCAACCACTTAGCATAATTCCCATTGGCATCCCCAGAACTGTTCAGAAAGGCTACAAGCTGTGGGGGATTTTCTCCCCTATGGTTAGCAACCCTCCCTGCCCTTCCAGGCCCAGGATCCCATACTTGGGAATGGCTAAGCCCAATTTCTTAGCAATTATCGCAAGAAACCAGAACAAAGCCATTGAGGTTTGAACACCGTAAATCAATTGCTGGAGCAAACACTGAGGCAGTACTTGCAGCAATGTGCCGGGGTGCAGCTGGCCCCAGACACACAGCGGGGAGGTGCCTGCAGCCTCCATTGCACGCAGCCCCCGTCCCAAAGCAGGCAGGAACTGCTCGCACATGTGCCGCAGGAGCAAAAACCAGTATAACTGAGAAAAAGGCTGAGCACAAGGACAGTGAGCCCAGGTACCCAGCTGCAGACACTCAATGGCTGCCAGTATGTGCCAGGATAGCCAGGCTACCCTGGCACCGACCTCACTCACCCACCCAGGTCAAGGGGCTTCCCCCTCTCTGTTCCTCACGCTGCCCATCCTACTTTCTCAGCACAGACTCCGTGAATCCCAGCCGCCTCCCCAGCCACACACCCCTCAGGCTTGCTTCCTTCAAGCTTCATAGCTCTGCCATAGGAGCTCTGCAGCCTCTGTCCTCCACAGCTCCACAGCCTTCATACTTGCACCAGCAGCAAGCAGAGGCCCTGCTTCCCTGTATGCTCGAAGCCAGGCAGCAGGATAAGAGAAGAACCACACCAAAGCAACATCATATGATAGTCTCTGTAGTAAGGGAGAGGGTGGTGGTGGGGAGTAAGGTCCAGGGTATTTCCCACCGCACGAGCTAGCTGCTGCTCCAGCAATGAGCAAGAACAGCAACGAGGGTGCTACTCTGCAGCTACAGAGCGATGGGGAAATTATAGGAGGTTCCTCATCACTCCCAAGCAGAGCAGGACTGCTGCCAACCAATACCCCACTGCAGGCTTACTGGGACTGGTAGGACAGCCACCACGCTGCACAGCTTGTCTCCAAGGCTGAGGGATTCGCTAGTGGTCTTTAGAGTACAGAGGACGTGCCTGGGCTGAACTGCTAGCTGTGCCTTTGCCCCACAGTCTCTCCCACCATCTCAGCACCTTGCTCAAACTGGGAAAAGCTGGAGCAAGCCAGGGAAGTCCCAGTGGCAGCCAAGCTCCTTCCCTCCTCACAACAGCTGGGGCTGCTGAACCAGACCAACTGCCCTCGGCCCTGCCGCAGGCCCCTGTCTGTCCTGGGAGCAGGCTGACACCACTGAGCCATGCTCTGCAACAGGGCTGTGCTCCTGGCATCCGCTGCAAGAGGAGGCACAGGCATCTCTGGGGGACATGCCTGGCCCCAGGGAAAGGATGCCATTCTGTTGGGCCACTGAGGCAACCAGGTGGTCCCAGGCCCCTAAGAGAAGCCCACATACCCCAGAGAACCAGCCTGAGTCAGGAGTGCAGTGTCGGGGTGGTATAGCTGGGAGGGGGACAGGGCAGAGTTAGAAGCCAGACCACAGCTGCTCCTGCCCAAACACTTGGGGCACAGGCACATGCTGGCAGCTGTCTGCACCACGTGGCCTCTGGTTGACAGAGAAGAAAGCTTGCTTTGGTCAGGCAGATGGGCCCATGCCTGCTTGCTGAGCAGCGCAGGCAGTGGTGGCCATGGGACCCCCATGAAGGCCAGGACAATGTCTTGGTGGCAGATAAACAGAGACAGAGGAACAAGTGAGACAGGATGGCTGCAGCCCAGTGCAGGAGGTAGGAATCCTACTAACTCAATTAAACCATCTTTAATGGTGTGTCATCCAAAGGCTCCCGAGCAGACATTGCCAGCGAGAAACCCAAATGCTTCAAGGGTGACTCAGCACCAGCGACAGGCTTGCTGCACCCACTGGTCCTGCCAACCGACTCTCTCAGGTTTGCTCAGAGCCCTTCAGCAATTCCCTGGCTTCCACAGAAACACTGATTTATAGCTGATGTGTGCTACTGGCAGCACGTGGCAGGTTGGAGACACGGCTGCTCTGGAGGCCAAGCTCCCTGGCCAACACAGCAAAGGTATTGCACATTTTTCCCACGGAAGGAAACACAGCGGACAGGCACCAAATGGAGGCAGGATGAGCCATACATTCCCTGTGCAGTAGCTTCGAAAGATGATACTTCCCCCACAATTTAAGCAAGGGGCATATGAGAATGCAAAGGTCTTTACCAAGCCAAACCCCTCTGGTGGTAGAGGAGAGCCCAGGCAGTGTTGAACAGCCAGGTAGGTCCTGCCAGCAGGGAAGAGCTGTGACAGAGCTGGTTCGGGGCTCAGTGGTCCTTGCCCCAGGTCTGGAGGCGAGACCCTGGGGCAATGAGGCTGCATTGCTTAACCCACCAAGTCCATGTGGCTGAGAACTCATCTCAAGGTAGCTGAGGCCAGTGCCTCCAAGTATGACACAAGTGCTCGCCGCTGCATCCTCCTGCCCTTTCACTCAGGCTGAGGGCCGAAGGCTGTGTTGCTCCTGCCATCCCAAGCCCAGCCAAGAGGGATTCCTCCACAACATTGCCATGCGTGCAGAGGGGGCTCCTGGCCAGGGCTTCACGTTCTTCCTGTTCCAGCTGAAACACCGTTCCAGGAGATGATGGGAAAAAACAGAACAAGCTCTATAAAGCTGCCCTGCACTTCCCTTCAGCGAACAGGAGCCCCGGCCAGCCCAGAGAATGGAAACTCAGGCTGCAGAGACAAAAGAGGGAGGTGGGGGGAGGGGGGGGAGGAGGCCAGGGCAAGGGAAGCAGTGCGAAGAGAAGCGCGCACGCGAGACCTCCGAGCAAAGCCAGCTGCTTCATCAGTACACCACCAGAGAAGACAGGGCTGCTGCTCAGAGCCAGCTCCTCTCTATGCAGCGAGGCCGCCGGGTCAGCACCTGAGCCAAGCCTGCGCTGGGCACAGCACGCTCCTGCCAGCAAGCCTTCCTTGCTCTCCCAGCACTGTTTGTTGGAGAATGAAGCAGATTTGGCACTGAAGCTGGCTTGAGTGAGCTGATTCTCTGCATGCTGCCACCAAACCCACTGGAAGGAAGAAAACCTCCGCAGTACCACCCAAACCGGCGTTGGCTCTCGTATGTGCTTGGTCAGGACGTCTTGCAGATCCTGCTTTCTGAGGGGGCCAGGTGGGAGGGTTACAACTTTACCTGGCAGACCCGAAGGCAGACATGGCTCAGCAACAAGCTCCACAAACATGCTGAGAGCTGGGACAGCAGCAGCCTGGGGGCGGGGGCAACGGGGGGAGAGAGGGTGCAGAACAGAACTCACATTGACACCAGTGCAAGGACCCTTGGCATCCCCTTTCTCCATTTTGCTGACAGCTACACGTTTACATTATCAACAGGGACTTTAAGCCCACCCAAAAGCAACCTTCCCGCCCCAAGGAGGATTCTGAGAGCTGGGGACAAAGGGACAGCTGCCTCCTGAGCCTTGCATGCAAGGAAGCAGACAGAGACCTTATTTATCTCTCAAGACATGCTCTGGGATAAATATTTTAACTCTCTCTCCGGGTCATGGCAGTATATTTACAGCTAAGTTTTCCTTACTTAACTGCCTGTAGAGCCTCAGATGGATTTGCCATGAAGCCAGGAAGATCCAGCTGGCCAAGCTCTCCAGACAGCTTACAGCTCATGGGAGAAACGGTTCATCTAGTGCCATAGTTTTGAAAATGACATCCATGCTGCGGCAACTGCTGCAGGGATTCAGTGGTGCACCCCTGCATGCAGCACCCTCTGAATGGCTCACCCGCAAGCATGCATCCAGTCACTCTGCCTTCCCAGGAGCGAAGGGGTGGCACAGAGGCTGGGGGATGCCACACGCAGCTCTACATCCGGGGCAATCCCGCAGCCATACTCCCCACAGAACAAGGCTGCGCCATGGTCCAGCTCAAGGCGAGAGAGTCTCTGGAGCATCCTGCTTCACTACCTGGTTTACTGAAGGTCTGAACTGTTTGCTCCCCTCCCATAGGAAGGGAAGCAGTTCCCAGGAATGGCACTCCCGACAACACACACCAGCTTTTCCTAGCAGCCACCATGGTGCTGCAAGCTAAAAATTGTCCCATGCATCCAGCAGTGTCAGAGATAAGTGGAGCTGCCAAAAGGCATTGAGGAGACACATGAAATAGGCCTCACTCCACTAGCTCCACTGGTGCCCCTCTTATTTATATGGCCTCTGCACAGGTTTTGACCTCTGCCTGCATCTGAAGCTTGCAGAGGAAGGACTGGTTGCCCAGGGATTCTCTCTAGGTTTGCATCATTTTTGTGTCACCTCTCACGAGCATTTCAGGGACGCCAGTTAATACTGCCTGATGTGCATTGCACATCCACCTTCAGTCTATGTAGCACTGCCTTCCTCCTGGCTACAAAGCATCATCCACAACACCCCGTATCTGTCGCCAACTATGCCCTACAGGTCTGCAGATTTCATCCAGCTCCTTCTTTTTTCATTGCTGGAAAGCTGAAGACCAGCCCCATTTCACAATCACTATTTATGGTTGTGCAGGGCAGCACGGCTGTCCAGCTATGGCCCAGGACCTGCCTCCTGGGGTAAACATCACCAGGGAGGCTGGACCTGTAGTATCACCTCTGAAAGCAAAGAGGGCACAAAAAGGAACAGTTCCTTGTTTATTTTCATTAGAGCCATTTATGAATCTATATTAAAAGCCACAAAAATAGGAAAGTAGACAGAGGAGCTAATATTTCCTCTGCTCATGCAATATTAATTAAAAGGCAGCTTCTCTATTGAGACATTGCTACATTACCTCTCAGCTATAAATGGAGAAAAGTCACTGAGTGGGAAGAATATGCAAGCAGGGCACTTTCTGGAATACTTTTACAAATTGATACCTAGGCAGAAAGCTTGCCACAGATCTCATACAAAGCCCCAGTGACAAATTAAAGAAAAGTTCAGGTATAACAGACTCACAGAGACAGAAATTCATACTAACCAAATCTCCTTGAAAAACAAGTGCTTTTCTCAATAGCAGCAGGACAGCTGATTCCTAATGTATCTCAAGAACAAACAGTCCTTATTGGACAGTCACTAACCCACCAGTGGAAAAGCACCAGGACATCCTAATCGACCAAATGCCAAGGAAGCACACAAACAGGGGCAACAGACACCCAACAATCAGGTCCTGGAGTGTAAGTTGTGCCGAGATATCTGCAGGTGCCTGGCTTTTCACTGTGGCTGCTCAGCAATCCAAGTAAAATGGATTGGTCCATCAAACCCATGGCATGTCTTTGTCTTCATGGCAGCCACACAGGAGAGCATCTCCAACCAGTGAGAGGCAGGGCCAAATCCCAGCAAGGCCACAGGAACACAGCGTGACACTGAAGGATGCCCAGCATGACACTCTTGTTTCCTGGGTGCTTATTTTCTTGCCAAAAGATCAACCATTCAGATGAATGGTTTCTGTTTCAGGCCACGTGGTTTTGAGACTCTTCCTTAGCTGAGTGAAAGAATTCTTACCAAAAAAGCGCCTGATTTCCAAGAACCACCTGAACATCTCAGCAGTCCTGCTCCAGCTCTGCTCTGATTTCTTACCACCTGTCATGAACTGGAGGCCTGGCTCAAGGTGACAAGAGCAATCTCAAGATGGGATGAGGAAGCCACAGCCACACCTGGCAAAACAGCAGTGCTCACAGCCAGGCATCAGAGAGAAGCTGAGCAACAGGAAAGTCCAAGAAGAGGATGTGTGCCATGCCATGGAGGGGTCTGGATACAGAATAGGAACCAGGAAGAGGGGAGACAGGAGGCACAACTGGAAAAGGGACAGGTACACCTGGGCCAGAGCAACAAGGCAGCAAGACAGAGGCAGGACCTGGACAGAAGGGTCAATGCTGCTGTGCCAGGTGAGGCCCCAGCAAGCACCTCCTCCACTTACGCATCTGAAGGCTGCAAGCACACACAACGTGCAGGGAGAGCCATCAGGAGCTAACTCAGCAGAGAAAAATCACACACATTGCCTTCGTAGCTCAGCTTTTGTTTGGAATATGGCGGATAAACACCCGTTCAAACCTGGCTGGAGGAAAGGGTGATTTCAAGACCATCGGCTGGCATCCAGCCATCTCACTGCCACAGAAGGAGGCTCAGCCCAGGAACCAGCTGCTCCCATGGCACCGGCCAGGTGCACTCAGATGGCTCCCAGTGTTCACAGAAGGCAGTATGGAGGGATAGGGACAAAGAATAACGACAAGTAACTCACAGGAAGCTCTGTTTTCTTTGGTGCAAGACAATTTGCGTAATTCCTCAACTGCCGGAAGAGACTTTCAGTGTTGGCAGGGCAGCTGCAGAGACAACTGAACGACTTGTCCTCAGCAGCACAAACCCATGGATGGTTTGGGAGAGCTGGATGCACTGCCCTGTGTGGCAACCTACAAGACTGTCTGGTTTTATCTTCTCTGATCCTGCCTTTGCTGGGAAAGCCTTCCTCCCATGAAAGCTTCCCACTGACACAGGCACCGCCACCAACTTCAACAGTGCCAGCACCATGGAGCAGCTCTGTGCCACGCAAGTGATGGGCCTCCCCAGCAGAGCCAGGACATGCACCAAAGCGCGCTGCGTGGAGAGCAATAAAGGCACTTGCAAGCTGCAGCTTGTCCTGCCTTTGACCATTTGCAGAGTCACTCTATGTTTTGGAATCAAAGGCTTTCTTTGTGCTCCTAAAGAGGCCAACGAGCAACCGTAATGAGAAGAGCATTTACAGTTGGTCTTAAGCAATACCGTGCCTATCTTGTGCCAGCATCACGTTTGACAGCAAGGACAACCCCACACAGAGCTGCCCAGAGGCACGTAAGCCTCCCCTCTGCAGCCAGGATGAGGCTTGGCCTCCCTGTGCCATGGCTCTGGGGACAGAGCCCTCTGGCTTGGGGTGATGGAGGACAGAGCCAACTTGCTGGTGTGCCCATATTGACAGCAGTAGGGCGCTGTCTTGCTGCTTTTCAGGGTGGCCCAAGCTGCACCCAGATGTAAAATCCTGAGGCTGGGACAGACCTCATCTCTCAAGAGCATCACAGGAGAGGGAAAGTTACAAAGCCTTAGAGCTACCCTGAAAGCAACTATCTGTCATTAGCACTGAGGTCTGAGTGCAAAGCGCTCATGGACACTCCTGTCCTCTCCAGGACAGAAGTCATCTAGGGACTGAAATACAAGCAGACTTCTAATAATCACTCAGTTAAACCCCAGCCCCTTCCTGCACTAGCTCCCAGTACAGGCAGCAACCCTGTGTGTGTCACCACTTTCTCCCAGCCTGAAACACCTCCCTTTCCAGAGCAGGAGGGTTCACGCACCTCAAATCAAATGTGTCACCCCACTTCCCAGACAGGAATCTGCTCATATCAGTTTTCCCCATTCATCATCCTGCACAATACGAACGCCAATCTAAGACATCCCAACCTCACTGAGGTCCAGACCATCTGACGGTGGTGGATTCAATTCACACACACTCAGAGGCCCTGTGCACACCCCAGTCCACAAATGCCAAACTTTCTGCCTGCTCCATTCAAATGAGAGCTTAATTTGACACAGAGAAGACAGGCCATTGGTATCTCACTGGCAAGCTTCACCTCACATGAGGAATCATCGGTTAAAAACAGCCATGCCTCCTCTCCAGACACACAGTTTGTGTGCACCCGCTGTGCAAGGGGACAAGGAGTTCATGAGTACTCACATCACTGCGATGTTCCACCCTGGCAAGTCCCAGGCTGAATTCTCCTGTGGCTGTATCTGGCTAGTTTTCCTTTCTGCTCTCTGGGGCACCTGGACACCTCAGCAACCATCTGTTCACTATCAAGAGGAATGTTTTAAGTAGTGACATGGGCCTCGCCTGGATGTCACCTAAAATTTTTAAGGATTAAAATGCGGTTTCAAGAGAAGTCTTTGCAGAACAACTTCAGATGGTTGAAATTGGAGAATAAAGGATGGATTTTTGAAAGCTGACCAAATCAAAGGAGCAGCCCTGGGCAGCACAGTCTGCAAAGACTATCAACAAAAGCACCTACCCATCAACCTTCCCAAAGTGCTCTAAGACAAGCAGGCTCTGGAATGGCCTGAGCTGGGCTGGCACACCAAAACTCCTTATCCCAGGCACACAGACCAGGCTTTCAGAAGCTTGCAAACCACTCTGAAGTCCCCCTCGCCTCTCTCTTTGCTGATCAGACAGCACGTATTACTTACCTCTCAGAGGAGAGGAAAGCAGTCTGTTCTGTGCACAGAGATTGCTTCCCTGAAAAAGGCAAGGCTTAAATTAAGACTAGTACTGTACGGCTCAGCCTTTTAAGCTCAGGAAAAACATTTTTCTATTAAATTTAAAAAAAAGCTGGCGAGAGCGAGGAACAGAGCTGGAGCAGCAGTCAATGAAAAGCACATGCGCTGCAGACCTGGCTGCCAACACAAATTGATGCTTTGAAACAAAGACCACTTGTGTTTGGCTTGAAGATCTTCTGCAGCTACACAGCAGGGGCTACACAGATTAAAAGGAGACACAGGTAAACACAAGAGAACAGCACTTCCTGCCAAGTATTTCCCCAGAACAAAGGAATGACCCAAAATGGAGTCCCTGCCTTGATGGGGTGGCACGGGTTCATCCTCACTGTGCTGCAATGTGCCTAAAGCTTGCAGAGGCAAGAGGAAACGTGGACAAACCTCCAGACAGGACTCTATTCAACCTGAATTCTAGCAGCACCCAGACCCCCAGACACACAGCCCGAACCTGGAGAGCTGCAGCTGCTTAACATGCTGAATGTGCCTCCAACCTCAAGAGCCCACAGGAGCTTCACTACAACCACCCTGCGTCCATCTCCCATGGAGGAGAATATCCAAAAGAAACCCCAGACAACTATTCCTTCAGTGCTCCACTCCTTGACACCACAGACACTCGTGAGCATCCTGCAAAGCTTCTGTTGCACTCTGGCCTAGTTCCCAAACCAACCTACATCCACATAAAGATATGCCTTGCAAGCCCCTCTTCCTTCCCACTGCCCGCACGCTGGTATGTTCAGAAGGCACAAAAAGAGTAAAAAAGGAGATGGTCTTCCTCATGATGATCCTTCAGTCTGGCCCTTTTTTGTTTAGGGACACCAGCTGTTCAGTCTAAACCAAACAGCAATAGCAACAGTTCCCACTACAATGTAAGGTGGATTTGCTGGCACTGTGTGACTTGAGAGGTGATGGGACACTGCTCCCTCATGTAGCACCCAAGAGCAATGCAGGAAAGCAGCCCCTGCATCAGATCCCCCAGCAACAGGCAAGGAAGAGGAGAGACACATGGAGAGCTGACAGCTCATCAACACAACCAGCACAGCAGATCCTGACAGGGTCAGGTGGGAGGGAGGAGGGGGAAGTGCAGGACCCTGCCCACGCCACATCCTCCAGAATCAAAAAGCCGTGTGTTTGCTTTCTTATACTGTGGTTCAATAGCTTTGGCGTTAGGAAGTGAACAAACAGCTTCTAAAAGACCCGAAGGTCCCCCACCTTATTTGCGCTCCCTCTGAATAACCTCCCTAAAAGGCAAGAGATGCACAATGTGTCTGGGCTGCTGAAAGTTCACAAGGACATGAGGAACAAGACGTGAACCGCATGCAGAGCTTCCCAACCACAACAAAGCCCAGGGAACAGCCCCTGCTCTAGCAGGCAGCTACACGAAAAGCCTGAAAAACTGCAGCATCCCTATCTGCTCCCCATCAGGTCTCTCAGAGAACAAATCCTTCTATGCCCAGCAGTGGGATTGCTTCTTCCAGGCAAACCGGCACAGAAGGTATGCTTCGTTCACAGCACAGCCCTTTAATCCTGCCATGTGATATAACGTCTGCTTTTCTAACAAACTAAAGGCATTTACAAGCAGCTCTTGGACGCCACCTCCCAACATCCCCCAGGCAAGGAGCAGAACATGGAAACAGGCCACCCAGCACAGCACCTCTGCCATGCTGAAATTCACGCTGCTGCCCAAGAACCAATATATTACCAATCGTCAAATCATCATTTCTTCATCTCCCTTTCTCCTCTCCCACAAGAAACAATTGATTTCTTATAAAGGTAAAAGACACTACACTTGCCCTTCTCCTACCTCAGGCATGACCAGCCTTCTCCAGAAGGTATCACCATGCCAAAGACGTTCACCCAGGGGCCTGGGTAGGTGAATTGGTACAGCTGCCCCTCTCACTTGCACAGCAAAACCCACTGTGCTTGTTCACAGCTTTTGCAAACTCCCCCAAACCCAATGTTAACAGCCCGCGCAGCTTAAATCCTCATAAAGAAGAAGGTTCTTGTGCATCTGCCAAGCATCTTGTCAGCCTTGCTGCCCTCCAGGCCTCCAAAGAGCTGCCTGTCCCAGCCCATGAGACTGCCACTCATGTTAGGAGAACGAGACCTGTTTCCTTGGGGTCTGGACAAAGAATCGCATGCCCTCCGATCTCAGGGGAATTTCCCTGCAAACACCGCAGAAGCAACTGCCTTCACAAAGAGCACGCTTGTACCCAAGTCTGTCTGCTGCTAAATAAGCATTTGTTCCAAGTTCCCAAATATCGAAAGCAAGGGAAACACCCACTGCTAATGTGAAATATTTTGCATTCCAGGCCTGAGAGCTACGCTTGAAAATGTTCAGAGAGGAAAGAAAAAAAGTGTTTATTCACTGGAGAGAGGTGTAGGTCCAGCTATTTACTTAAGTCCACGTGTGCTTGCTTGGAAGACAGCTTTGATCTTTGCAGCTCAAATAGCAGATGAATTGCAATGAAGGGAAGAAAAATATTAGTGCAAAGTTCCCCTAGTAAATACCTGTAACCAGGCCTCACAGCCTTCAGATCTTTTTTAAGTGCCTTATCGCTTACAGCCAGACTGGTCCTTGTGTTCTTGCCTGCTGCCCCAAAGCCAGGCTCTTCTCTTCCTACTCCTTTCCTACCATCTTCTCTCCATTCCCCAAGGGCTCCGTGGCCTTTGGAGAAAGCGCAGCCTGCCCTTCCAGGACATGTATGCCTATGCTTGGATGCAACGTGGAGTAGCCTTTGGCCAAACAAGGTGAGACCTATCTGTCTGAGCAACACGCAGACACGTGGTGCCATCCACCCACCTCTCCTGAGCAAGAGGGCTTCAGCAGACTGGGAGGAAACGTGTTCCCACCAGCAAGAGCATTCATCACCCAGCATGCAACTAAATACAGGTGCTTGCTGCAGTTTAAAAATCTGCCCATCTGCCTTTAGAAGATGGTCTCATTCCAGATCAATTAAGAGATCAGAGGAAATCTTTAAAGGATGCAGAACACGGCAACCCTCTGGTTGGTGCCAGCTCTCAGTGGTCCACGACCCACTGTGCAGAAAAAGAAGTGCCTACGGCCATGACTATGGAGTCACCATGCTTTTGAAGCTCCTGCCACACTAGGGTTACAGCCTGGCCGGAGCACTGCCTAAGCACAGCCAAGTCCCAAGGGATCACACGCTTTATAAGAAAAGAATGGTATTGGCTTGTCACCACTTTGCCCCAAAACAGCCCAGAAACGTGCTGAGCAGCACAGCTTTTCGGCTGCTGAAGGGCTGCTCTCTCAGATCAACTATCATAGTACTCGGTCTGGCTGCAGAAGACTCAGAGCCACTGGAAAACAGATGGCAGCTTCAGCTCAAAGAGTGAAAGTCACCCAAGTTGTACTATCGGAAATTTATTTTCAAACCTTTAAACCCAAGAGAAATTCTCGGATCCTATCTGATCATTCCTGTTTTCAGAGATTTTCTTCTTTAGGAACAGGCTTGCTAGCGAGCACAAGGAAAGCACTGTCATACAGAAACATACGGCTCAACGCAGGACATGGAGGCACTTCCAGAACAAAACAGACCTTTGGGGGTTTTTTAGCTTTAAAGAAAAGTTGACTCAGCAAATATTTCCTCCGCTAGCATTTCAACCACATGTTCCAGCAGAAGCCAGCACACATCTGGCACGCTGCAGTGTCATTGCCAGAAAGAGCACAGCTTTGCTGAGCAATGGAAATGGAGGAACAGGGACCGGCAGTTCAGGCACCTAGCGCTTCTGGAACACATACGTGGCAAAGGAGGATCACAGAAAGGACCCACGTGAGCCATGGATACCCCACACTCCACAGGTCCTTCCCCAGCCCTCTCTCCAAATAGCATCCACAGGCAAAGACGCTGCCCCGCCCCCCACAAAACTTACCACTAGTCTGTAAAACCTAGGTATCAAACTGTACATTTCGGCCACATTGTTGGTGCCTGAGATGTTTTACGGTGTCTGTGAGCCGGATAGCACCATGTTGCTCCCAGCGCTGTAGGACGTGGTCCTGCTGAGCAGGAAGGAGAAACAAGGAGGAGAGTACATGCTTGGAGCAGTACAGAAACTCCAGCAACTGGAGAGAGGAGCGTGCCAGCAGGAAAGGTGGCGGACAGCCCTCACGGGCAGGCCTGCACATCCCACCGCTGGCAGGGTATGTGAACGCCGCAGCAGGTTCACAGGGCCCCGTGGCTCCAAACCAAAGCCCACGCAAAGCACGCACTCCCCATCCAGAAAGAGCCTTCCCAGAAGGCTGCCAAGGCAATCGGCAATTACGGTGGTAATCAGCTAAGTGCACGCTGCTTTTCGTGCTTATCAGCTGTAAATTGGACATTACTTGCAGCCTGGCAGCAGGGCTCAACCACAGCTCCAGACACGCCAAAAGCAGCAGTGCTATAAATACCTTTCCCTCGGAGGCAGTATCCTCCCCAGGTGCTAGACTAAGATTGCTCTTGATTTTGCAACAGAAACTGCAAAGCAAACTGTACAATTGTGTACAGTGACACAGAAGGGACCCCAAGTGGGTACTGGTGACATGCAGGACCCTGTCTGCAGGGTTCCCAACCAAAGGGGATGAGAAACAAGGTGGCGTGGGGTGGGACAGACGTGGGACCCTTGAAAGCCCAGCTGGAAACCAGCTCGCAGTCCCCTTGGCTCTCACACTACAGTCAAAACCCTGGGCTCCTCAGGCAAGGAAAATGGCGCTAGGAGGCCAGCAGGGAGAAACACCACGGAGCAGAGGGAGGGAAGGCAGATTTGGGCCTTGCAGCTGGAGTTGAACACTATGAAAAGCAGCAGCCAGGAAAATCAACAGTCTGATCCCAAGCCTCTGTGCCTCCGATGAGGATGGCAGAGCTGGGAACAGGCAGGGAGACTGGCTCACACCCTGCACAGCATGGAGGATGGCACGGGGCGGGGGAGGACGGGGGGACACATGGATCATCCGGATGTGCTCAGCAAGGGACAAAACCCCCTCAGTGGCTGGGAGGCCAATTTCTACGGGTGGGAGCCCACTGGTTTTTTTCTCCGAGTTTTGATCTGCTCAGATTTCATGGGAAAACCACCCGCTGCTCCAGACAAATAGCCTTGCTGGCGTCAGCCCTCACCACGGGGCCCGGAGAGGCTGCGAGACGGGGCAGAGCCCAGGGAGAGGGGCTGCGGGAGCCCC
>NW_009260136.1:162123-162487 GCF_000687185.1 Egretta garzetta
GGTGCTGCTGCCCGCAGCAAGCCCCACGCGGGGTGTCCGGAGCAGCGAGGAGCAGACAGAGCTCCCCTCCCACCGAAGGGCTTCTCACAGACGGGCTTGTTAAACCGATGCGGTAGAAGCGCCCCGTCTGTACCGCTGCTGAGAGGCCTTGTGAAAGCACAGGGGCATGGGGGGGCCGGGGGCGCTGCACCCTGCTCCAGGCAGAGGGGCTGGCCACGCAGCCCCCGCTGCACAACACATTGCCGCCCCTCCGCATCCCCCAAAGCCGGGGCACAGCAGTGCAAGGTGACCTGACCACCTGCACGGCACAGGCTGGACGCCTCCCTGCCGGACCGAACGCCTCCTGGGGAGCCTGCGGCCGCCC
>NW_009260136.1:164481-170518 GCF_000687185.1 Egretta garzetta
GGTGCTGCTGCCCGCAGCAAGCCCCACGCGGGGTGTCCGGAGCAGCGAGGAGCAGACAGAGCTCCCCTCCCACCGAAGGGCTTCTCACAGACGGGCTTGTTAAACCGATGCGGTAGAAGCGCCCCGTCTGTACCGCTGCTGAGAGGCCTTGTGAAAGCACAGGGGCATGCGGGAGCCGGGAGCGCTGCACCCTGCTCCAGGCAGAGGGGCTGGCCACGCAGCCCCCGCTGCACAACACATTGCCGCCCCTCCGCATCCCCCAAAGCCGGGGCACAGCAGTGCAAGGTGACCTGACCACCTGCACGGCACAGGCTGGACGCCTCCCTGCCGGACCGAACGCCTCCTGGGGAGCCTGCGGCAGCCCTGTGCTACCGGCTCTGGCAGCTGCAGCTCTGAACACTAGTTTTCCAGCCGGTTTGTTGAACCCCCAAAATGCTGGCTGCTTTTGGTACTGCATTGGAAGACTCACCATCAGGCACCCCGCAGCATCCCCAAGAGCACTGCTGGATCCATCACAGAGGATGATGAAGCCTTGACTCAGCAAAGCCTGTGGCACAGGATCAGAGTACATCTGCTGCCCTGCATGGCTGTGCCAGCCTGGAGCTGCACCAGAAGCCCCCCACCATTACCACCTCGAGCAGGGCCTGGGGGACCACAGAGCTGCCCCAGCAGGGCACGTGGCTGTGCGGCTCCGCAGTTAGCCGCAAACCAGTCCTTTCTCATAGGGAAGCCACCACTTCCTGTCACCAAAAGCTGTTCTGGTTGTGGTTGGGGACCAAGCAGCCTCAGAGGAAGTGGTAGCCTACTCGGCAAGCTCTAGAAAGCAAGTTTTGCTTCCACCTGCAAGCTCAGGGCAAGCAAGCAAAGCAGCTAATGTGTAGTAAAAGGGGGTCTCTGTCCCACACACGCTGGCTGACTTTGCTCTGACACTGATCCACCGGATCCTAGCCCCACATAAGGGAATTGCTTCTCCTTCCCCAGGAGGGAAGTGAGCACAGCACTGCTGATCCAGGTATCGCTACTCTTATCTGAGGAGCACTGGCCACATCAGCCCTCAGAGCTGCAGACTGTCACAGCACCTCCCCAGCCCTACCTGCCTTTAGTGCCCGAGGGACAAGAACTACACCACAAGATACCCAGAAAACCACTGTCTGCTCTTGCTGTGCTTACCCAGACTCTGCCTGAAGCTACCTTGCTCCCATGAAGAGGAGGGTGTAATACGCTTGGCCCTGCTTTCCCCAGAGCCACAGGCTGATCAGCCAGGCTCCCTCGTTGCCAGAGAACAAGCCAGCCTGGACAGGGCAGTGAACAACATCTGAGTGGAGAACGGAGTGGCAGAAGCCACCTGCGCTGCTAGGGCAATGAAACCACAAAGTTGGCCCTGGCCTTCCCCGCCTTCAGCCACATTGTAGGGCCAAAGAGCCAGAGCCAGAGTTTGAGCAGCAGCAGGAGGAGGCAAGGCACACAGCGTGCCTCTGGTTACAGCAGGAGGAAACTCCTTGGGAACTGGGTCAGAAGCAGCCAGAAGTCCCTCCGCACCTAACCAGTTAAGCACATCCCTGCAAAAGTACACCAGTTCCTGCAGCGAACCAGCACAATGTTGAGCATTCGAATTCTCAGCCCCCAAGATCAGGTGCCCCTGTGCAGTACAAAGGAGCCAACTTTTTACACAGGGGAAAAACGAGGCTAGAGCAGACCCCACCCGACAGAAAACCACCTTACCTGCAGGCGACTGTGGCCACAGTTGTTTGTAGCAGCACTGTAAGCAGCCTGTGCAGCAAAGCAGTGGCTGTGCCTGGCTGAACACGAGGCCATAACCTGGGCAAACATTAGAGCCCCTCTAATTAGCCACAGCTTTGCAGCCTGGAGCAGCTTGAGGAAGGAGAGCAAGGCTCTTTGCAAACCAGCCTGGGCACCCCCCAGCCCCACCATCAGTGATCTACAGCTGCAGTGGTTTGAGCTGGGTTTATTTACTGTTGGCACTACCAGCTTCCCCCCAGGAAAGCATGACAGTATTCATGGATGTGAAACTCACTGATCAATGCACAGCACAACACACAGTGGGGCCACTGCTGCTGCTGTCAGGACCTGTCCCTCTCAGCTTGCAGCAAGTCCACAAAACAGCACCCACAACTGATAGACAAAGGCTGCCAGCGCCCCAGTCCTGGCTAAGGGACAATGAGTGACATCCAGGGAGGCACTCAACAGTCCAAAGAGAGCCACCCCAACAGGGAACATTCGGGATCCACATCTCACTTGTAGCAAGTCCTTTCCCCTTTTGAACCTCACTGTCCCTGCAGCAGCATTTCAGTGGCTCTGTTCAGGACAGGCAGTCATTCTCACAGGAAGCAGCCCAGAGCCCAGACAGAGTCCCACACCTCGTACACAGTCATTTGCCTTCCAGACACCATCAGCTTGTGACTCTGCCAACCACAAGCCCCACTAGCATGCCTGGCACAGGTCTGCAATCCCAGCTCAGAGCTAAAAGAAGTCCAGGCTGGGCTAGCATACTGCCCAAGCCCATACGGTTACTGCCTTACATGAGCCCCCACCACGTGCTTCCCACCAGGAGTCTGCGGCAGAGGCTCTCCCCGGTGCCAGCTCCAGCCTCAGTTGGCCCCTGCAGGGGCAGGCAAAGTGCAGACCAGGCAGGTTCTCCCCTGGCTGGGCCCTCACAGGGCAGAGTGCAAACCCACCCCAGTCTGTCATTTTGTGGGTGAATGGTGGGTCAGGATGTGCATTCGTCTCCTTTGGGTCAGAACTGCCATCTACACCAGGTCCTGTCACAGGATGGTTTGCGGTCACAGAGGGGACTCACTCCGCTCGGCAGATGAACCAGATCTCATTGCGGCGCTGAGGGATACTGGGATTTTCATAAGCAGCCACGATGTAGGTTTCTCGGAGCACAGTGTCTGTGGAGCCCAAAAGCTCCCAGAAGAGACTGATCTCTCGCAGAATCGTCTCCTCAGTGGTCATCCCATAGAAAACTCTGCAGCAAAGGGAGCAACATAAGCAACAGAGCCAGCACATTCCCCCTTCCCACAGCCAGGTCTCCCATCCCTCTGCCCAAGAAACCACAGCAGCAATGCAGGGAGTTCATACACCCCTGCTGAGCTGACAAAACACCTCTGGTGCTGGGGGTCACCTGGTTATAACCCAGAGTGGTGCCCTCTCAGTGATGTGGATTTCGGGGTCCATGGGAACAGGGGGGTTTTGCTGGAACTCTCCCGGGAGATAATATGCAGTTACGACCTCACGCTCCAGCTCGGTCCCTTCCTTGGTCAGGTGGATTTCGTTGAGTACTGGGATTGTCATGCCCAGATAGCAACCTGGAAGGAGGTAGGGAGGCAGTGGGCACAGTGAGATGGCTGGGTCAGTGGCAGCAGCCCTCCTCCCCACTCCAGACGAACAGCAGCAGGGCCCTCCCTCTGTGCAGCCTACCAGCCCCCTCCAGCACACACCTACAGAGTTTTCCTTGCAGATGTAGCGCATGAGCTTCATGAAGCTCATGGAGATGCTCTGCTCATACATGGGCTCCCCCTTGGTGACACACGCCCACTTCCCAGCTGGGTACCACCGCTCCTCGTAGGCTGCTTCCTCGCACTGAAACAGGCCACAGACAAGCCAAGTCAGGGTTAAGCACACTGACAACACTGCAGCACTTGGGTGGCAAAACCAACACTGACAGGCAGGAACAGAGGAGACAGGACCCCCTGCTAGTCAGTAATTGGCAGGGGAGGCCAGAGAAGGCAAGGGGAACTGGCATCACACGCACCTCAGACAAGGACATTCGACATCAGTGGGCAAAAGTCAGCAGAAGGAAAAGGACAGACAGGGGACAGGGCACAGGGAGGCTTGGAGGCTCCTGGCATGCACAAGGAATGCAGCACATCCTCAGCAGAGGGCACAGGACTTTCCTGCTGCTGTCCTGCCTACTCACAAGGATGTTCCTGATTCCAGGCACCCAAAGGCCTCCAGTAAGGTTGATGTGATTCTCGGGTGCAGTGCCTTTTCCCTGGTGCACTGCATGCACCGAGAATAACAAGCAAAAAGCCTCCTGCCCAGAAGAAGAGAAAGTGTGGCAGAAGAGCTCTAGCACCCAGAAGAGCTGTGAAGGTGGGAACAAAACTCCTCTCAGATCCTTCTCCCATACCAAGGAGTGACAGGAGAAGAAGAGACATGAACCCAGCTGGTGCAGAGAGGACAGCTTTGTGGGATGGGCCAGAATCTTTAGTTCCAGCACAGATGCCCAGTCTTCTGGAAAAACCCAACAAAGAAGGGGGGGCAGGAGAAGTTGGGAAATTGCATCTGGATCTGCTCACTGTTCAGCTCATGGCATGGTTATAACCACAGGTGCAGCATGAAGAGTGGCTGAGAAGTTGTAGCCAGCACCTATCTTCCTGCTCTCAGCTTGTTCTTCAGCCAGATTAAATTGGTCATGAAAAACCCTTGTTCCACAGAGCTCAGGGCACCCATCCAAACTTCTTCTGTGCTCCACAGCTGTGCCGGCAGTGAGCAAGCCAGAAAGTTGTGACCAGTCTCAACACCGAGTGCAGCCTCCCTTGTGCCTCCACCCAAATGAGGTCTCTACTCAGAAAGCCAAACCAAAGGCAGAAGTCAGGCATCTGGGCTGCTCGTGTGCATCAGTGGAGTGCCAAGAAGAAGAGTGCCCCAAAACACTGCAGGCCAGCCAGCATTCACTCTCTACAGGGGTGATGCCTGCTATTGTGCCACCAAGCAAAGCAGAGCAAGAGCATTTTCGAAGCAAGGAAACCACCAGCCCCTCTAAACTATGTGCAAATCTCATCTGCCACACTATCTGCAAATAAACCTATCAGCCCAGCAAGGCATGGTGTCTGGTCCTTTCACAGCCTGATCCTTATATTAAGCACAACCACTCTAGAAGATGAGACTTGGCCGAGAGAAAGAATGAAGATGGTTCACGCAGACCCAGTGGCAACAGGTCCCTGCTGGGGAATTTGACTGAGTACTCACAGAGCAAGGCTCTGCAGGTAGCATAATAATTCATTTGTTTCCAAGAAGATGAAGGCTTGTAGCACTGACAGCTCAGAAGAAGCAGCCAAATACTACCAACCTGTCCGAGCCTGGGAAACGTGTCCCTGTTCCTGCCTGGGAGCGGCACAGGGACAGCAGAAGGGCCCAGATTAAGTCTCTGGGACCCAGAAGAGCAGGGGAAGAGGGGGTGTGGTGAAGCCCCAGTTCAGAGCTGTGCAACCCACATGCTCAAACATGTTTTACAGGCAGGAGTGCTGGACCTCAGCCCAGAAGAAATTGGTTAAGCTCGCCTCATATAGAGGACAACTGACGGATGTGTTCTCGGTAGCAAGCCCAACCAAGCCTGCAGAGACAAAAGGAACCAGTCTGACAAGCGCTTCTTCACAGTTATTTCTCAAAGCTCAGAAGCACCCTTTTGCGCAAGAGGTGAGAGGAGGTGTGCAACTTAGCCAGCAAGAATAGGAGATCTTTACACAGAAGCTACCACGTTTGGATTGGCAGTTGTGACAAACACCACCACATGCTCAGGTCTAACGGCCGGGGCCGCAGGCTCTGCATTCCCCACAGAAGCATCCTTATCTTATGCCAGCTGAGATCTCCAGCTCAACCAGTAGCCGCATAACTAGCACAAATACAAACCCAGCAGGACTTCGAGCTATGCAACAAGGTGTTTTGAGCAAGGCAGGGAGCAGGCTCTGAACTGAAAGTTCACCCTCTTGGATGTGCCCACCCCAGCAGAGGCTAGGTTTGTAAAGGAGGCAGCTGGAAGCCAGGAGACCAGCGAAAGCAGCAAGGCCGGGAAGTTGAGCATCGCCAATACTCAACATCGGAGAAGACGCAGGAATGGCAGAATGCCGCACCAATCCAGAGCTGCCATCCTGGCTGCAGCGCTTCCGCAGAAACCTCTGCGAGGCCGGTGCATGCAAGCTGACACGCAGCCGCCTTCTCCGCACGGAGGACGCTCCTCCTGCTGCCCGGGCCGGCGGGCGCCCCCCGGCCCCCCCCCCCTCCGGGGGGGCAG
>NW_009260136.1:171245-177630 GCF_000687185.1 Egretta garzetta
CGTAGGAGGCTGCCCCGCTCCTGCCGGACTGGCGTTTCTACCTGGCGAGCGTGTGCGGCTGGTGCCGAGCGTGCTGCCACCAAAGCTGCCGGCCCTGGGTGCGCAGCAGAGGAGCATGCGTGCAGGCTGCGATTTCCCAAAACTAGCCAGGGCCTCCTGGGGCCGCAGGCTGGACGGGCAGACAGTGTGACGAGAGCCGGTGACAGGGAAAAGAGAGCAGTTGAGGTGGGGAGGGTGCCGGGAGCTGCCCCGCGCAGCGCGCAGCTGCGGTGCGCCAGCAGAAGGGGGGCCAGACGCTGGGGGCACCTGCAGGCAGGGCAGTGGGAGGAGAGCAGGGAGCTGTGGGAGGGCAGGGCCATGCTGCTGGCGCTGAGGCCTCTGCTCTCTGCACGCAGGCCTTGGGTGCCCTGGAAAAGACATTGCCCGTGGGGACCAGTACCTGCAATCCACACCCGCCCCCCCGATCTGCCAGCCCACCTCCTCCACCCCTTGCTTTGGCAAGCCAGGACTCCCCCAGTGCCATGATCAGCCATGTTAGGAGCCGCCTCTGCCCCCCCTGCTCCCATTCTGCGGCTGGAGGGTTTGCTGAGCAGGCAGGGAGGTCGTTACTTAGAGGCAACAGCTTCAGTTTTGGAGCTATGATCTCAGAACAGGGGCTGCGCAGCAGGGGCAGGGGCCCAGGCCGCCCCTTGGGAAGGCAGAATAGCTCCAGCCCCACACAGCAGCAGAGTACATCTGCAAGGATCTGCATCTCTGGTGGGGTCTTGGGCACTGCCCACTGTCCCCATCATCACCTTGTGTCGCTGGCCACAGCCCCCATAGCCAGCTTTGGCCACACAGTCCCCAACCCTAGCGCCCATTCCTGCACCAGCCCCGCCACCCGCCCAGTGCTTACCTCAAATGAAGCATCGCTAGACTTGTGCAGGTAATTTAATGATGCAGCTCGTTTCATGCTACAAGAAAGCAGAGGAGAGCGGGTGTGATGTTGTTGTGCCTGGCCAGACCCCAACCCCCAAAGGTGACAGGGCCCCCACCTGTCCTGCACCCAGCCTGGCCCCTACCTGGTGTTCCTGGGCTCCAGGGGACCATTGCCCTGCAGTTTCTTGACCAACATCTCACTGCTCCTCCGTATCACATCCCGGATTTTCCCCAGAGAGCTGCTGCGCTGGAGGGTGCCACTGCCATCCTGGACACAGAGACACAAGCCGGGGCAACGGCTGAGTGGCACTGATCAGGCTCTGGCATGCTGCAGACAAGTGGCCAGGAACTGGGCTTGGCTCCAAACACCCTCTTGCCTGCTTGCACTGAGGAGTTAGCCCTGGCCCAGAGCAGGCTTACTGCTCGCTACATGGCTACCCCTCACCCTGTTTCTCCACGGGATATGACGACCATGGAGTCAGGGTTCCCCACCACCACGGCCTAGCTCATCCAGACTGATCCTCCCTCCTGCCTGGTGCAAGCTCAACGCCCAGCCAGGCTGCTGACCTGCACCAGGCCAGCAGCACAAATGGCACTGGCATCCCCACAGCCCTGCTCAAACGTGGTGTACCTCCATCACTCGCAACAGCTCAGGCAGCAGCTACCAAGGAGGTCCCAGTGGAAGCATCAAGCCCTCATGGGAGCCCCAGGCTTGGGGGTACTTTTATCAGGCCAGGACGTGCTGCTAGGACGCTAATTTCAGCTCTTCCTTTGCTGCTGGCTGGAGACTATCCTCCCTCTCCCCTTGCCCTTCCTCACCATGCCATTGCTATTCCTCCTCTCCATCCAGCACTTGTCCTGATGCACATTCTGGTCCTGCATGCCAGGCCTACAGGCTCACTCATGTCAGACAAGACCAGTCCACATGCACACATGGCCTTGGTCCACCTCAAACACTCCCAAGATGATCAGCTTTGAGCCTGCTGAGCAATTCAGGCAGCTCTATCTGGGATGCATTCAGTTGGCTGCACCAACACTGTCTTGCCAAGCAGGCACCACTCTCCTCAGCCTGCAACTTTAGCTGCACCGAGCCCTGCTAGCTGCCCCAGGGTTTCTTTGCAGGGGTTTCTTTATGGCTGCCTGCTTTTTCCAAAGACCAAAACCAGCCCTAAATCTTGTTCCCCAGCCCATTTCTTCCCACACACCCACAAAAGTCCCCATTACTCAGAAAGGCACTCTCAGCCCTTGACAGGCTCTAGCCCATCTCCTGTGTTTAGTTCCACACGTGTGCAAGGCACCAGCTGCCAGTATGACACCACCTCATGCCACTGTGCCATCATGACACCAAGCTCTTCCCCTGTGGCCAGGCATGCTCATTACACAAGGTTATGGCACCACTGCTGATGAGTTACTTTTGCTCTTGTTGGCCTGGTAACAGCAGTCCCCCCTGCTCCTGATCCCAATGGCCCCTGGCACATCAGGGCAGAAGAAACGGAGATAAGGCGACCGCAAAAGCCCTTTGCTCCTTACAAGCATGTGTGGGAACCCCTTCGTACCACTCCACCACTCCAAATGATCAAAATGCCCTCTGGCCCAGGCTGGCAGCAGCAATTGCCCCAGGACTGTCCATACAGCCCTGCAGGTAAGCAGGGTCCCTGCCTTTGGCCAGTCACCCCTTTGTGCTGACCCCTATGGGTTGTGGCCCTGGAGAAGATTTTTCCAACACTTCCCGGCTCCGATTACACAAAGCTGATCTAGCCCTAGACCACTCTCCAACAGCTGATGAACAGGACCTTTCCTACCAGCAAACCTTTCTCCTGGTATTCATCCCATCCCTTCTTGGATAAGCCAAGTGCATTAAACCTCTTAACTTTCTCATCAGGATGAAGGGTTTGCAGACTGGGAAACCACATGCTGTTGCTGCAAGGGACCCACACACCAGGAATGCAGAGAGCACTGAAAGTATTAGCAAGGTAAGCAATTCAACTCCTGCACCAGGCATCCTGGGCAGGTTTTGGAGGAGCTGGCCATCAGTATGCAGCACTAGCAAAGATGGGGGTGGGGGTGTGTTTTGCTTCCCCATCAGACTTGCACTGGGGTCACCACTCTCCCTGCAGGGTACTGCCGTGACAGGCACTGTTTGTTCCTTTTGCCAGGGCACACAAGCCAGGGATGGAGAAGGGAACACAGCTGGGGCAGGGGAGCAGGACCATGGTACAAGGACAGCAGGATCCAGCCAGGAAGTATGCTTTGGTGTCAGGGCTGGAGGATGGAGCCACATTTCCCCAGCTGCAGTGATGCAGACTGACTGCAGACCAATGACAGAACCAAATGCTGCTGCATGCTGAGTTAAAAATAGCTTCCCTTCTCTCCCCACTCCCTTTTCTGCAAGGTTATTTTTAACCCATAACATTTACGGGGCTTGGTTTGCCACAGAGCCCCCACCCCATTGCACCCACCAGGATGAGAGCACTCAAAAGAAAAAGCAGCAGCTCCACCACTGAGCTGCTCTCCACTGCATGCTCCCACCCTGCCTGCTGCATGGAGACAGAGGACTTTGGCAGGATTTGGCAGCACATGGAGCTCAGCACTGGGGGACACAATAGGGTATTTCTCTGGCTAATGGAAACAGCTGTTGGGGAAGGCCCAGGTTCAGATGGCCTGGGGCAGGCCTGCCACACATGGCTACAGAGCTGAGGTTAGCAGCAACCCCAGTTTGGAGGTTAGGAAGAGGCACAGTGGAGTTGGGTCCCTCATCTCCAATGCTCAGCCCAGGAGAGGTGCCCTGGGGGCAGCACATCCCCCTGTATGCACACAGACACCAAGCACCCACACACCTGCTCCGGCAGCATTTGCACCCACCACCCCAGGGCTGACCGACGCTGGGCTACAGAGTGTGGAAAGAAGCACAGGGCAGCAGTTTGGGTCTGTCTACCTTTAATCAGAGGTACGGTTGTTACAGCACCAGGACATGGCAAAGCACAGGGGCAGGTGGCACTGAGGCCTGAATGCACCCTGCACTGGGGACTCACCACTCTCAAGGAGCATGGAGCAGCGCTGGGAGAGAGCAGCAGGGAAAGCGCAGCCCTAGAGCACTCAGCCCTGGGCTCCACACCCCATGGTCCTGAGGTGACCTCCTTTCAGCAAGCACAAGCTCCCAGGGGAGCAGCACGCATGTGCCCCAAGGCCTCTGCACCACCATGGGAAAGCCAGGCCCAGACAGACACAAGCACATTTAGTATCACAACCTGCCAGATGACTAGCATGAAAGAAACTATCTAGCTAAATAAATAAAGGAGGGGTGTGACCCTGCGCTGGCCTCTGGGCTCTGTCCTGCTGGCTGCAGCCTCCCCCAGCTTTCTTCCCAGGTAGGAGGGCCATCAGTTAAGATGGTTCACTTCCTATTGGAGGTGGGATGGGGGTATGCATCCAAGGGTGTGAGGCTCAAGGCAGTGGTGGTCTGGCCCTGGGAAACATCCCCTTTCCCAGTAGGGACTGACAGCACCAGATCCTGTACAGGCCTGGAGTCCCATCAGAGGCACTGAGCCACCCCCACACCCACCCAGCCATCAGCACTGTCTTCCTAGCAAGTAAGAGTTACAGATTGCCCACCCACTTGGCTAGGGACAGACAGTGAGTCACAGCCCCAGGAACCAGGCCTGGCAAGCCAGGTCCTGTATTCAAGAATTTACCTCCTCCATGAGCAACCTGGCCCTTTCTCGTCCTGTGGAAACCTCCCCTCCAGTCATGCCATCTGCCCCCACATGCTCAGGGCACCCCAAAAGCCCCAGCTCTTCCTTTCCTCACATCCTTCTTCGCACCTCCTTTTTCTCCCAACCACTTTGCTCCAAACCAGCCCATTCTCCATCTCAGCCACTCCTAATAGCCTGGGGCCTGGCCCCTTGCAGAGAAGTTACGCCTTCCTCCTACCCTTTCTCTGCCTTCAAAGAACAGCAAACAGCTTCACCCCTGCCTCTCCCAGCAGCCACATCTGGGGACCTTGGAACAGCAGGGAGCCAATTCACCCCTTAACGCCATCAGGTGTGGAAATCTGCTACAGCATCAGGTCAGGAGGTTGCAACCAAACATGCTTGTCCTGGCAGTTCCCAGTTTCATGCATGGCCCTTGGCTGTCACCCCCTCACCTCATCTTGGATGTACAGTAGCTATGGGCTGCTCTACATTCCTGTGCCCCTGCAGAGGGACCCACATGCTGCCCCTGGGTTGCAGAGCTCAGCAGGGAGGAGGATAGCAAGACAGGAACTGCCCTGTGCTGCAGGGAGAGCCCAGCTCACTGGTGGCCAGCGCAGGTTTGCTACAGGGCACTAACATCAGCTAAGCCTACAGGGAAGAAAGCAACAGAGCACACGACAGCCCTGCCTAGGCCAGGCCTCTCTGTTCCAAAACAGCCCCCCCATCTTCATGCCTCCATCCTGGCCTCAGCAGAGATGGAGGGAATAAGCTAGGAGGGTTGAGGATGTCTAACGATGGTGGAGTCGGCACGCCTGGAGTGAAGACAATCCCCCGCAGGCCTGGTCCCCAGTGATGTGCAAGGGCAGACTGGGGGCAGGGGCACACAAGGGGACAGTGGCCCATCACCCTGGCCTGGGGGAGCAGGCAGCTCCTCGCAGATTCTTCCTGCTCTTGCTGACCACGGGACTGGAGCTGGGCCATGTGGCCAGGCACTCCTCCGCAGGCGTCGCGGTGCCCTCGCGCGCCGGGAGGGTTGGGGGACTGGCGTGGAGTTCTCGCCGAGGAAGGAGGGATGGTGTGGAGGAAAAGTCGGAAGATACAACACAAACATCCAGGTGATTGCGGTGGAGGGGAAAGAGGGAGTCTCGGAAGGCATTTAAGCCTAGTGCACAGAGAGGAGAAAGACACAATTTACAAGGCTGTGAGGTTGTAGGTTGCCCAGGGAGCAGGTGGGACATGGCCCAGGCTGCATGCAGAGACAACAGGCCACATCTGGGCAGGGAGGGAATCTTGTGAGGCTGAAACAGCAGGCTCACATCTTTGCCAGCATGCTCTTGAAGGCTGGTGGGAACAGCTAGCTCAGGGAGGAACAGCCTGGGCCTCCTGCTCTGAGGAGGGCTCCCTGCTCCTGGGCATGGAGTGCCTGCCAAGACCTCAGTACCACTGAGCTGGTGCCTGCTCTCATGGCCCAGACCCTGGCTTTCCCAGCCCAAATATCTGGGCAGCCAGTAGCTGGTCCAGGCCCTGGGAATTTTCCAGAGCTGCCCCTGGCAGCAGGGCACAGAGGTTGCTGGCACCCTGGGGGCTCCCATGGGCCTGCCTACAGCAGCTGACAGCTAAGGGATGGCAGTAGAGACTGCCTTGAGGCAGCATGTCCAAGGCCTCTAGACCAGCACAGGGAACAACTGGCCATGACAGACAGGAGCAGCAGGAGTTGCCTCAGCTTTTTTTTTTTTTTTTTTTTTTTTTTGGGGCTGTGGTGACGCGTCAAGCTC
>NW_009260136.1:177745-197943 GCF_000687185.1 Egretta garzetta
TTTGGGAGACGGAGCCCAGTGCAGGGCTGCTGGCTGAGGAAAGGAGGCTCGGTACGTGTGCAGTAGGCTGGAAAAGGCACCGAGCATTATGTGGCAGCAGCCATGTCCCCCAAGGTGCTGGGCTAGCCCTCTAACCATCTATTGACAGCTGGTTGGGCCAGGGAAGCCCTGCCAAGCTGCCTGGGGAAGGGACATATGAGCAGGGACTATCCCTGTTGGCTGGCTCAGGCTGAGGCAGAGGGTGGCACTGACTGCTTGCCTTGCGGTGATCAGCTCAGGGACTGTCAGGAAGGTCTCCCAGACCATCACCAATGCAAAGCAATCACCCAACACCAACCACAGCCAGGAGGAACCACAGAAAGATGCCAGCCAGGGCAGGGACCAGGTGATCCTAATCCAAACCTGCAGCCCTCCCTCCATGCTTGTCTAGCCCCTCTACTAACAGGGACTGCAAGGGCCCAGGGTTGGTGCTTTGCCAGGGCTAGGACCCTCTTCATTCCTGATCACAACAGCTGGGACAGAAGATAGCCCTACATCTGGCAGAGCTGCCGGCTCCACTTGAAGCTCTGCTACCCAGGTCCCCTCCAGCCACCTCCTGGGTACAATCCACAATCAAGAGAGCCAGCACGCTTCAGGCTTGGGTGTTGAGGGGCTGTCATGGCAACAGGGAAGAGGAAGGAGGAAGGAAAGGAGCTCATGCGGGTGGGGACAGAGCCAAGCCAGGTGGGGAAGGGTTTAGTGACAGCAGATGTGAGGGGAAACAAAGGACTCTGTGCTCAGCATGTCGCTTGTGCCAGGCTGCAATAAACCCTGGGTACCCAGCTACACTACACTCTCAACTAGAGTTTGCAGGAGGAATAGTAAGCGTTAACAGTTCTAATAGCTCTCAAGCCAAGCACCCAACCAGCACCATGCTCACTTTGCTGCATCTTCTCCATCCTCCTCCTTGCAGAAGTCAAGAGGCACCTATCCCAGACCTGGACCGTCACCTTTCTCCAAACTCAGGGCTAGTGACCAAAGTGCCCCTCAGTCTCAGAGAAAGCCTATCAGGTCACCCTGTCTGTGCCTCAGCTAACACCAGCATCTTTTGCCACCACTGGTTAGCCTGGCCTAGCACCCTGCAAAGACCTGCCTTTTACCACCTCCACTTGGCTGGAGCCCATGGAGGGCATGAGACCAGGACAGGGGGACAGCAAAGACGCTGGCTGCAGACTACTACTGTGTCCTGCAGTTACTCAGTCACAGACACACCAGGCACATCATACTCACACACACACTCCCCCCTCCCCAGACTCAGCATCGCCAGTGGTGTGGTGCAGGACAGGCAGCCAAGTTGCTCACAGAGGCTGCGTGGGCCTGACATGGGGCCAAAGCTCTCAGCCAGGGCCTCAAGAGGGGAGCAGCAGGGAGAGATGTTAATAAGGTTGCAAGACTAAGATTAAGGGCAGACCAGAACCAGCTCATGCTGTGCATTGCCAGGGCCTGGCAGCCCCTGGGAAGCAGGAGCCCTCAGCTGGGAATATCCGGCCTGTACACCAGAAGCCAGGCCCAGACACACACCTTTGCTGGCTGGCTGATGTCAAGAAAGAGGGGAAGGAAGTGCGCAGGGAACGAATGGAGGCAGACAAGGATGCCACGACAGGCCACGCGGGGACAGCCCTGAGCCAGGCTGTCCCTTCCCTCTGGTAGCCAGCTGAGGCCATTCTTGATGGTGTCTTGTACTTACCCCGCTCCATTCCACGCCCATACTCACTTCCTCGCTACCGTCTGTGGCATTCTCGTACTTGACGCTGCCCCCCAGGCTCCGACGTCTCTCTGTGCCATCGCCCTCCTTCAGGATCTCCACCACCTTTGTCTGGTTGATTGGGTCAATGCCCTGCAAGTAGAAAGGGATAAGGAAGCACCAGGGTTTGCTCTTCTGTGTTCTTTCCCTTTAGCGATCTGCTGTGCCATCACTGTGCTTGGTCCCATCCTCTCTCTTTACCATTGCCCCATCACAGCCAAAACTCTCCAGCACAGGAAGCATGGAGCCAAATGCCATCCTGCACTTAGCAGTCCCTGTTTGGGTTCCCAGCTCAGCGAGCCCCACACCAAGCCGTAAACCATCCTGGGGGACAAAGGGCTTTCTACCCCAAAGCTGACACCTTTTTTTCCTTCCCATTTTGGTGTGTGAAGGTTTCTGCTGTCCTTCAGTCTTTGCACTAGGTGCTTAAAGCTCCTGCTTTATTATTTGAGCACAAGAGGGGTAGAGGTACTTTAAGAAATCCCTTGTGTGTTTCCTAAACAAAAAATTAGTGGGAAGAAAACATCCCAGTAAGTGCAAATCTCCTAAGTAGCTAACAAAGCCCAGTAACCTGCCCTAGCCCAGCTCCAGTATTTCCGCACTCAAAGAGCCATGCCTTCTTCCCCACACATACACACACTGAAGTCTGCTCCATCCATGCACACATGCACAACCCCATACATGTATACACGTGTGTACTCCTGCACAAATGCAGCCCCAACCACCAAGGCGCTCTGGTGTCATAGGAACATAAACCAAAGATATCAGAGGCTACAAGGCCCAGGAGAGTCCCTCACCACACCCCAAGCTAAATGCTGTGCCATGACCTGCCACTCCAAGCCCCACAATACCCCCTCCACCAAAGAAAGTCCCTCTGGGGTTACCTGCCGCCGAGAGCGAACTGCACACTCCTCCAAGGTCTCAGCTGCCTCTAGCTTGCCCTGGCGTCGGTACAACGCACCCAGGTTCCTCAGAGTGGTGTTCACAGTCGGGCTGTAGTAATAGATGGAAGGTGAGCAGGAGCCCTGGGGCCACCCCCTCCAGAGCCCACAGCTGCCCACAAACCACCTCTTACCTGCTAACCTTACAGGCCTTATACCAGCCGCCATACTCAGCATAGGGAGCACTGTCTCTGTGCTTGCTCTACAAGGTAAAGAGAGAGGAGAGCTGTTAGCCCCATGCCTACTGCCATTCTCGGGTCTGTGCTCTCCCACTAGGTGCCATGGTCAGGCTCCAGGCTGCACCCCCGCACCAGCCCAACCTTTGGAAACAAAATGTGCAAATGCAGAGATAGCATTCCTGGAAGGAAAGCCAAAAGCTCATTTGCTGCAATAGATTTGGGCCCCAAGTAGAAGTGATGTCCCCACCCCAGCAAGGAGCATAATCCCATCTCCTTGTCCCTTCCATAGTACCAAATGCAGCAGGGACAACACAGCACATCCTCACAGTGCTCTGGAGGACATGACACACACACCCCCCAGCATGCAAAAGACAGACCAAAAAAAAAAAAAACAAGCCACCCCAAAACCAAACCAAAACCCCACAACCTCCAACCAACAAAAACCCCATAGGCATGCCAGGCAGCATGGGCACTAAACCCCTGAGCCATGGCTAGCAAAGGAATCAGCCAGCCACATACAAGCCTTCTGCCTACAAGGTCAGGCCTGCCCCACAGCAGCTCAGCCCAGCTAGCCGTCTCTTCTCCATGCCCAGCCTTTGCACCCCAAAGCTGGCTGGCCCTGCCACAGACAGAAGCAAAAAGGCTGCTGGCCAGAGCAACAAGAGAGGGGGCAGAGCTTGATGCTCAAGGAGAAAGATCTAGGGCTGAGACAACCCACTCTGCAGGGCACTAGCTGCTACCCAGCATTGCCCTGGGTCATGGCACCTGCAGACAGAAAGTCACCACTGCTGCGGGAGCAGGGCTGCCTGTCCACACACTGTACTCCCTGGTGCATGGCAAGCACTTGGGGGTGTGCCACACCCCTGGCTCTGCACCCACAGGACACATGGGCTGGGCAGGAAGCACCCAGCTCAGCCCCAAGACCAGCAGGGCTGCTCTCACCAAGCAGGTGCAGGGGCCACTGCTCCACAGCAAGAGTCTGTCTGGCAAGGGCTCTAGCCCAGAAGAAACTGTCTTCACAGGGAAGATTTTTCTTACTTGGTCCCACAGCACTTGTTAGATCTTTACCCCACATGCAGGAGTCTCCTTGAGCCATAGGCACACATGGATTTTCTTGTGCCAGAACCTACCCAGCCTGGGTAGGCCCCAGGGACAGGAGAGTTCAGGACTCAGAACACCACTGAAGCTTGCATAGAGGCAGCCCTAAGAGGGTAGCTGAACCCAAGGGGAGAGGTGTCAAACTCCCTGGGGCAGAAAGAGCCTTGCAGGCCAGGGCTGCCAGCTGGGCCCAAGGCCCTGCTGCTGGCATGAGCTGGCCTCCCCCTGCTGCCACTGAGAGCAGACGGAAAGAGGGGTGGGTGGGGGAAGAAATGAAGCTCTGCAAGAGAGGTTTGATGCTTTTTAATAGGAGATTTGGAAACAGCACAGAGCAGAGCACAGAAGCCCCAGCCCCTAGGCCAGCAGTACAAGCAGATCTGTTGGTTACCGCTGCCTGGCCAGAAGACCATGCCAACCATGCCATGCCATGGGGCATGAGCATGGCTGCCCTAGAAACAGGAGCCCCAGCAGCAGGGAAAAAGGCTCAGCCCTTGCCCCAGGCTGTAAAATTAATTACACTCCAAGTGTAGGTCCCCCCCCAAGCACAGGCCTCATAGCAAAGCTTGCATTGTCTGGAGCATAGTTCCACATTACAACTATCTACTTTTGACCTCTTAATTCTCCAAAGATATTATCAGAAGCATCTCGGTCCCAGAGGGCACAAGGGGACCCTGGTCTCTACTCCAACTTTGATTTCTCCTGCATGTGATGGTGCTGGCAGCAAGTATAATTTCTTTGCAGCAGAGCCCTCACAGGGCAGCAAGCGGAGCAGCGCAAGGTGGAGCTGAGCACTGCCCTGCACTGGGGACCACAGAGCAGTTCAATGGGAAGGCACAGCTTACTTGTGGGAGGCAGCTGCTAGTGCCCTGCTCTTAGGGCTCACAGGATGGGACAGATAAGTCACTAAGCCAAGCCCACCAGCCTGCTGTCTGAGCCTATGTAGGAATGGGGCCTGCTCTGAAGGCAAAGGAAAAGGAGAGAGTCTGCTCCCACTGCAGCTAGAAGACTAGATCAGAGCCCTTCATTCTGCTGCTTCATCCACCTGCCAAAAAGTAGGTGAGATCTTAGGCTTGGGAAAAGCAGAGACAGGACTCTGCTGCATTTATCAGCTGAGCATGGAGCAGGGCCTGGGCAACAGAAGCAACAGCTCCTGTCTACCCTCTTTCAGAGGCCAGCTAGGGCATAGAACAGCAAGGGCCTGCCCTGTGTAGAGATCTTTTTCAGGAGGTTTGGCTCCATTTCCTAAGCAAAGTGACAGCAGCAGTTTCTTCTTGACCTCCATTTTCCTCGAGGCAGCCTTAGGGCTGCTTCAGAAGCAGGTTGTGCCCTGGTACTAGCAGCTCTTTGGAACAGAGCGCTAAGGTCCTGCAGCACAACCCTGCGCCATCCGCCATCTTCTATCGTCTGTGTGCCCTAGGGGGATCACTGAAGCAAAAAGAGAGAGTATGCAGCCATGGCCAAGAGGCTGAACAACCCCCTGCCCCAGGAAAAGCATCAAGCTCTCTGATGGGCCTTCCCTTCCTGCTGCTTCAAGGAGCAGCCATGTTCTCTCCCCACTCTTCCAGACCCCTCCTGGCCTTCATCAGTGGCCATGGCAGCTCTTTAGACTGCAGGAAGGAGGGTCTGGCTGTGATAAGACAGGATCAAACCCCCTGGATCTCCTTCCCCTCCCAGGGCTCTTGCCGCTGTCAAGGGGCAGCGCCTCCAAGCTCAGACTCACCTTGCTCATCTCCTCTCTCTCCTCTGCATGCATCCAGATTGGCTTGTGTTCATCTGTGTGGGGAAGAATGCAAGACAGCTCTGCTCACCACCTCACCCTGTTGCTCTGCCACTTCCACTGGGGCTCTGCCTCCTGCACAGCCCAGCACTCTGCCCTCAGAAATGGCAGCTTACCAGAGGGAAGTGACAAGGCTTCTAAATCCCCTGGTCCCTGGGCCAGAGCAACTGACATTACCAGGACAGGGGAAGGAAGGAACGAACGAATGAACAAGTCCTCCCATGGTGCCAGGCATACAGGAGGAACTTTAGCCTATACCTGGGAATGATTGTGCCACTTGCTAATCCCCTTTTAGCCAAAATTATTTTCAGCCCAGTAAAGACGGAAAGCCAGAGCTCTCTAAGATCCCTTTCTGAGAGAAGAGGTGGAGCAGCATAACACACTAGAACAGCAGTGTCTCAAGGGCTGCCCAAAGCAGGGGTCCTGCAAGGCATCCTATCCCTCTGCCAGGGGGATACCAGAACCAGCCAAGCCTAGGCTGAGAGCCAGGAGACCAAACTGCTCACCCTTCCCCAGCCCCAACAGCTTCTGCTGTACAAACCATCCACAGAGCCAAACTCCTTCACGTGAGCACGGGTAAGGATCTCCTTATACAGCGCCTCTGCATCTTTGTATTTGCCTTGCTTCAGGTAACAGGAGGCCTGCAACAAAGAAAACAGCTCCAGCCCCACTGGACAACACAGATTAACTTCTCTCCCCCCACCCCCTCCCCACCTCTTACAGATCTCTCTCTCCATCTTCCAAGCACCAATGCTCACCTTTCCCACAGCACCACTCCCCATCCCCACACAGCCTCTCCCCAGGGTCTCACCAGGTTGTTCTTGGTCTTGGCCACGTTGGGGTCATCAGGACCCAGGCAGCTTTCGTAGATCTCCAGGGCCCGGCAGTAATAGTACTCCACCTCATCATACTTGCCCTGGTTCTGGCACAGCAGGGCTAGATTGTTCAGCTGCTTGGCCACATCAGGATGGTCTTTGCCTAGGACCTGTGTAAACAAAAGAAGAGAAGCCACAAAAAGTCAGTGCTTAAAGACTGCCGTGGACTCCTGGAGTTAATTGTTATTAATAACACTGTATTCCCTCCAGGACATGCCTGTGTCAGAGAGGAGCCAAGGACTAGGGAGGTAAAGAGGAGAAATACCAGCTTCCACCTCCTGGCAGGCCTCTCTAAGGCTGCAAACACTGGAGAGACAGGAAAGGCGGCGGCAGAATTGGCAGCCAAAGAGACTAGGTAGGTCCTGGATCTCCCAGGTGCTGTGAGGTAATGGGGGAAAACCCTAAGGGACAGCTGGAGGGAAGGAAAGTGTGGAAGACCAGTACCTTCTCACGGATCTCCAGGGCTCGCTTACACAGTGGCTCTGCTTCTTTGTACTTCCCTCTCTTGCCATAGAGAACAGCCAGATTGTTCAAAGTTGCTGCCACCTGCAGAGACATAAAGTTCCCCATGAAACAAAGTAAAATCCAGTGGGACCAAACAAGGGGTGTAAACAACAGTGACTGTCCCATTTCCTTCATGCCTACAGTACAGCTGCTTCTTATAAGAAGAAGGTCCAGAAGCAGAAGGCTACCCTGCCTACACCCCAGGATCCAGGAGAAGCCAACTCCTGACAGGGCACACTGAACAAGACAGCAGGAAATACTGAAGCAGTAAAACAAAGCCCCATACCCCGCGAACAGCAACCCTCACATCACAGAGCACACTACTGTCCTTGGTAGTCCAGCTGCAGACACACCATAAGGGCACCCTTCTATCCCCAGCAGCACCCACAGGTCAAGGGAAGTGAACTGGAAGAGGAGGGAAACACTCACCGCTGGGTGGTCTTTGCCCAGAGTCTTCTCACGGATGGAGAGAGCATCATTCAACAGGTGTGCTGCCTCTTTGTATTTATTCTGATCCCTGCAGTGCAAAGCCAACCAGTTATTGGGGATTTGGACACCACAGCCCATAGCAAGCAGAACTATGAATAACTGTCCTCCTTCCACACAGATCCAGCCCCCACAACCCTTTCATTTCTCCATTCCTCCCCTACCTTAGCCAGTTATGTCAGGGAGTTGGGCAGTCCAAATACCTCATCTGTGCCAAAACCTTTTTGAAAGGCAAACCACTGGAAGCTGAGGGACCTCCCTGTCTCCAGAATGTGCTGTCCTGGTAAGTGGGAGAGGCAGAAAACTCTCCCGGCCCAGTCCTGCTCTCCCTACCATGCTCACCTGTACACCAGTGCCAGGATGTTGAGCATGGTGGCCACATCAGGATGATCGTGGCCTGATGTCTTCTCCAGGTCCTCCAGTGCCTGCTTGCAGAGCGGCACAGCCACCTCATAGCGTCCCTGAGAGGCGTACTGGATGACAAGGTTGTGGAGGGTGCGCAAGCGTGCAGGAATCTCATAGCCTCCCTGCTGAGCAGCTGCCACTGCACTGCTGTGCTGGTGGGGCACTACAGGCACAGATGAATAAACAGGGGCACAGTTGGCACAGCATGCTTGAACAGAGACAGCCAGCAACCACGCACAAGCAAACACTTACATCCAGGACCATGCTCCTCCTCCTCATTTGGGAAAAGATCATCTAGGGAGTCCTTGGCAGATTCACCCTCCTTCTCCTCCTGAGAAGATGGGAATCACAATACTGTTAGTTCTCAGAGAAGACAGCAGCAGCCTGAGCTTAGTCAGCTGCCAAACTCTCCTCCCTGCCTGCAGCCCACTAACACCCTCAACTTTCCCTGTTGTCTCTGCCACCATCTTCCCCCCACACAACAAAACTAATAAAGCCAAATTTCCACAGCACACCCTGGCATGCTATTCCATGTTCTTCCAGGGACTCTGCCCCATGCAGGGTGCCTTTAGTTACAGGCATTGCTATGCATGGTAGCTGGGAAGGGGCAAAATCTAGGGCAACACTATCACACCTAGGCAATCCTGCTGGTCCAACCTCCCCCACCCTCAAAGGTGGCTGCTCAACCGGATTAGGACATACCGAAGGTGAGACGTCCTCATCATACTTCTTCAGCTGGTTCATGAACTCAAGGTGTTTCTTCTCCTCCTCCAGCTGAGCCACAGTTTGCTCACTGCGCTGCAGCTTCTGCTGGGTGTTGGCAAGCTCGTCACGCAGCCACTGGTTCTCCTGGCACAGTCTCCGCACCTGAGCACGCAGCTTCTGCTTCTCTGACTCCACAGCATTCAGATGGTTGGACAATGCCATCATCACCTTGTCAAAAGTCCCAGTCAGTAACTACCACAATCCTGTATCTCCCTTACTTGCATGCTTAGGGCCCACCCTCAGGGTCATACTGGCCTTCTGCACTCAGCCCCTTGCTGCCCCTGCAGCTTATGGGGAATGGCCACATGCCCCCCTTCCCCTGTCCGTCCTGAGTAATGCCTATGGGATCACCCAGCACTCTCACCTGAGCTTCTCCGAGCCCCAGTTCAATCATCTCCACTGACTTGCGAAGCAGGTTGGATTTCTCATGCACGAGATTAGCTTCTTCATCTTTCTTCAGGCACTTGATGGTCTCCAGCAAGCTGTGCAGGATGGAGTTGTGTTCATTCTTGAGTGCCTCCAGTCCTTGCATCACCAACTTGGTGTTGGAAATTATCTCCTCTTGGCTCAGCTTGTCCAGTTTCTCCTCCCTTGGGTACACCATGGTGGACATAGTGCTGCTCCTGCAGCCCTACAGAGACAGAGAGACAAAACCTGACCACCTCAGTGTTGTTTCAGAGAGCCACAAGTGTCACAGCCTCCTTTAAATAGCCAGGCACAGCGTTCAACTGGTTGCCCACTCTAAGCCCTTCCCTTTCATCTTCTCCTTTCCCTTTGGCAGCAGGCAGCTGTCAGGGCATGTGTCTCTGCTTTTGTGGCATGAAGTGCTGGCAACCAGTGCAAGTGGCACACGTGGACAGGAGACAAAAAGGCTAGAATCAGTGCTGACCTCCAACACCCCCACACTCCCAGCAGCAAGGAAAGCTGATTTAGCTTCCATTTAAGAGCAGAGATTTGTAGTTGGCAGCTGGGGTTGCAAACGTGTACACCTCCTACCCACAGACCACTGCTGCAAGGAGGCTGTCAGAGCAACACCTCTCCTGACTGCAGAAGAAAGGGAACAGAAAGTGGAGGGATGCCAGCTCTAAACTTTCTGCTTCCTCAATTCAAAATCTCCTGGAAGAGCATCTCTCAGACAGGGAGGCGTCAGTGGCTTTACTGGGCCAAACAAAAAATTCCCTGACCAGAAGAGTACACCCTGACAATCCCAGCCCCAGCACAGAACGGAATGGCCATTGTGGTGATAAGGAACATAACACTGCCAGCACAAACTGAATTACGCCTGTGTGGGAAAGCTTATGTACACCAACTGCTACAGTTACACTAGTAACTGTGTAGTAGAGGCACTGGTGGTTTAACACACAGCTCAGTGTTTTCTCAGCTGAGGAGTAGTTCTGTGCACAGTGGAATTAATGAGGCCGATTTTCTATGGATCTGGGTCTTGTCTGACTCTGTTATCTAGCAAGGTGCAACCTTGTGTGGGTGTCAGCTTGAAACATTAACAGCTTTTCCAGCTTCATTTGCCCTGCTGCCCAAGGACTCCTCAGGGTGGCATAAGGACTCCATACCCCTTCCCTGTCCCATTCGCCCCAGACATACAATTGGAGAGTACCAAGCTGCTGCCTTTGCACAGGGACACCAAGTGCTACAACCCACAACGTTCACATGGCTGCAAGATCCCTACGTAGAAAATCCAGGAGCTAGGGAAGCGCAGCAGCCCAGAGGGTGAGAGATGTAAGAAGCAGGCAAGATCCCTTATAGCAGGTTGACAGTACACTGGCTGCTCCATGACTCACTTACCTAAGCCCCTCTCAGCCTCCTAACCCCCTAGTTGGGCCACCCCAGCAGACTCTTCACATTACTCAGCGAGGGCAGGAAAGCTACCACCAACCTTGCTATCGGTCACTCCGAGACCAGCCTTCTGGCAGGGCTGAAGGCAGCCAGCTGCGATGCCCTGCGCAAGCAGCGCCCCCCCAGCAGCAGCGCCCCCTGGAGCTGGCAGGAGACGCTGCAGCCTGAGTACCCGGGGCCCTGCTGTCAGGAAGCTGGCAAACCGCCCAGGCATTACGCAGGAGGAGGTGGGGGAAGAGCTGCCAACATATTTGTCTTTGTCCTCCTGCGGGACCCACCTCTGCATGGTTTAAGCTCTTTGTTCGGCAGCAGCCTTGCGCCTGGTTTACTGAGCGAGCAGAAATGCTGCCCCACGTACGGGAACAGAGAGAGCAGAGCTCCTCTTCCTGGCAGGGATTCTCTCCTCCCCAAATGTGTGCTCTGCTCAAGGGGGCTCAGGGCAAACCCCCAGCTCAGCTACCACTATCCCTGCCCTGGAGTAGGCTCTGAGCAATAGAGGGGTCCAGTTTCTTCCGCAGCACTGAAAGTGAAGATGGCAAACAGTGATGGGGCAGTTGCTGTAAGTACATAGAATCATAGAATGTTTTGGGTTGGAAGGGACCCCTAGAGGTCATCTAGTCCAACCCCCCTGCAGGAGCAGGGACACCGCTAACTAGATCAGGTTGCTCAGAGCCCCATCCAACCTGGCCTTGAATGCTTCCAGGGATGGGGCCTCCACCACCTCTCTGGGCAACCTGTTCCAGTGTTTCACCACCCTCATTGTAAAGAATTTCTTCCTTATATCCAGTCTAAACCTACCCTGGTTTAGTTTAAAACCACTACCCCTTGTCCTGTCACAGCTGGCCCTACTAAAAAGATTTTCCCCATCTTTCCTAGAGGCCCCCTTTAGGTACTCAAAGGCCGCAATCAGGTCTCCCCGCAGCCTTCTCTTCTCCAGGCTGAACAAGCCCAACTCCCTCAGCCTGTCCTCATAGGAGAAGTGCTCCAGCCCTTGCATCATTTTTGTGGCCCTCATACATCTCATTATACCCATCCATTTCGCCCTCTTTAGCCTCACTCTTCCAGAAGTTCCTTGGGTTGTTTTGTAGGCCTGACTTCTCCTCTCAGCTCTTCTTTTGTTTCTGTTCTAGTGATGCACATCCATGCCTCGGGAAGAGCAGCAAATTCTCAACACAAAGCAGAGACCTTACTGAACCTCAGCAGGGCATAAACACTTCATGTCTCTTGAAGACTGGGTTCCTGTTCATACCTTTGAGCAAGAGCTGAGTCCCCACCTACCCCAGACTCACAATGCTGACTTATCCAGTAACAGCACCAACCCTGAGCCATACTTCACTCTATCCTTCACTTTGTGGATCTGCCATGCTCCACATGCAGTTACCCTGTGCATTGCACCTTTTACCCTGAAAAGTCTCATCTTAACTGTGACATTTCCCAGCTTGCTTTGGAGAAGACCATATGATAAGAATGACATGAAAAACCTCACTAAGATCAAGATAGAGGGCATAGACTACTGTTTCAAAGAAAACAATACATCTGTTGAGAGTTGGCTGCCACTCATATCCTGTCTTCCAAATTGATTCTCCAGGAACTGGCAGTTAAGCATTCTGGTCCGTAATTCCCCTGGTTATTCTTTTTCAAGCCTTTTAACACATCTAGGGGAGTGATGAGTGCTAAAGCCCAGGTAACAACTGCTAAAGGGTGAAATGTCCCCGTCACTGGTTTCAGCTCATAAGGAAACACAGCCCCAGACTCAGAAACAGGGAAATCAGGAAGTGGGAGTCCTCTGGAGTGTAGGCAATGCTTGGGACACAAGGAGATCCCCAGGAGCAACCTCATACCCAGCATACAACAAAACTAGAGCTCTGCCCCAAGGCTCACACAGCTGAGCAGCACAAGTGCCTCTTCATCTCTCCCTCAGTGTACTGGGTCAGCTGTGAAATGCTGACAGTTTTAATGGAAGCATTACTTATGTCCATACAGAGATCTCGCCGCCATCTTTAAAAAGTACAATAAAAATACATTGGGAAGAGGAACATATTACAAATCATGATAAAAAGCCACCAGAGCTTGCACCTTGCTAGATAACAGAGTCAGATAAGACCCAGATCCATAGAAAATCAGCCTCATTAATTCCACTGTGCACAGAACTACTCCTCAACTAATTGCTGAGCTGTGTATTAAACCAGCAGCATCACTACTACAGCAACTTCCTGTCTTTCTTCAGCTCTTCCAGCAGAATAAAATTTGACCATTTCACAGTCCACACCATCAACTTGTTTTTCAGAACAGTAAAGATTTTAGGCTGAGAAGGGAAAATAATTGAAACATCAGACCTACCCTGCAACTACATCCTCAGATCCTCAAGACATATCAGTACAGGCTCCTCTTCTCTCACTGGCTCTGCAACCCCGATCTTTCTCCCCTAGAATGACATCCTAGAAGCACAGCTTTGCTAGGTACCAACATGCTTCCAGTATTAAAGGGTGGACAGGGGACTGTCCAGGCTGGACATGGGGTGCAAAACCGCACATGGGCTATTCACTTCCAAGTACCAACAAGAAAACAAAGAAAAGAATGCAAAGAAGTCACTTAAATGCTGCTACCTCTTGCACAGCAAAGACAACCAACAAACACCAGTTGGAGCTGACTTATCTCTCCAAAGTGACAATTCTTCCCTACAGAGCCTTATTTCTAGCTCTCCCCAGTGCTGGCAAGTCTACACGTGGTGCCCAGCCCTCCAGAGAAGAAACATGCTCTATAGTAACCAATACCAAGGTCAGGCAGGCTGAGGCTGCTGTATAAGCACTCTTCCTACTCCCACACATTCAGTAAAGGGCACTGAGCGTCCCTTCTCCAGGCAGAAAACGCTCTTGGAGGTTCCTGCAAGAAAGGAGTGGAGACACCATCATTTGCCTTTGGCAGGGGGAGGTTCAGACGGGAATAGGAAGAAAAGAATGCTTTTCCAATTAGTTCCTTGGGAGCTGGAGTGCCCAGCTCCTAGTTTATCCTGCTGCATTTCTCGCAGCTCTGCAGGTGTCATGGCACAGGTCTCCACCAGCAGGTTTCTGCTGTAGTTGGCATGTCTTCCCTATCTACAGTGAACTGTTAGAATAGCCTGGCTTTCCGGCAACATCCATGTCATCTTCCCTCTCCTGCTCCCATTTGGAGGAGTGCTGCAGGAAGACAGAGAAGGAACATGCATGTATGGAGCTTTGTGGCAGTTGCATCAATCAACTGGGAATCCATCAGCTAGCAAATCCTGCCAGGCAGAAACCTTCCTCCTGTATTCAAGGGCATAACCAGGAAATCACCGAGCATCAGCAATTTCAGCAGCCCGCTTTTCTGCCTTTGAAAACTGCTCCCATATGCAAGAACTTTAAGAGGAAAGAGCTGGAAGCATCGCTGCTTCTATCTTAAACCTACAACCACTGCCATAACAGAAACAAGGATGCCAGATTAAGTAAGTCCAAGTGAATCTCAAAGCTTAGATTATGCCCGACCCTAGAAGACTACAGAGAGCAAAAAAAAAAAAATAAGCGTGAGGGATCAGGAGTTAACTACAATAGGACAGAGACTTCAGGCCTCAACAAGTTCAGTTCACTGTCTCCCTGCATAATCCTGGACCAAGTATATGAGGGATACAGGGTACCGGCACAATTTGCACAAATAATACTGTCAAAACAACAACTGGAGCTTCCTTCAAACCACCGATGGCCTGCAAGCACTTTCTGTATAGGAGCGGGCACAGATTTTTAGCAGCAAACTCTTCTGTAGGAGAAGGAGATTTAAGAATATAGTAATTGCAATAAAACAGCAGGGTTCTAGAAAAAAAGCTTCCTGTGGAAAAGAGTAAGTCTGACCCATAGCAAGAATGAGTGACCACATTTGGGAGACAGACAGCAATGGTAGCATTTAGAAATAGAAACACAGGGCTTAAAGTCTTATTTTCACAATAATTACCCCAGTCTCATGCTGAGAGACATGCTTTTGCTACCTGGAGAAACAGCAAGATTATGTTTTTGGGAAGCAAACTGTTAAACAACAGAATAAAGGGTCTCTGGAAAGACTGGTTCACCTCCAACGAAGCTAGAAGCAAGATCACCTCCTAAGGGATACTGCAACAAAACCTAGACCTAATACCATGGGCTGAAAAAATAAAACAAAGGCAGTAAAAAGCAAACAGTGTCAAGGTTGTAACCATCACAGAGGCTCTGTCATGAGCACAAGTTTTACTCCTTATTTTGATACCATAGCATCAGAAAGCAAAGAGAGACTGTAGGAGACTAGTCATCTGCACAGAGCCTCTGAGGCTTCCACTGCACAGCCAGGACATACTGACACTGCCAGGAAACTTGCACACTGCCACACCACTGCGCTAAGGGTCAACATCCCAGGCCAACTGCAACAGAGCCACAGAAGAGAGACAAACTGGTGCTGCTGAGCTGCACATACAATAGTCAGCATTCCCAGAGCCGCTCCAATAGGAGTAAAACAAGAAATATAATCAGCTCTGTATGGTGCCCAAGAACTTCACAGCTAAGAGCAGCTGCACACACACATGTTAAGGCTTTAGAAACAAAGGCAAGAGAAGGATGTTTTGCAAATGAAGGGATAGATGGGTATGCAGTCAGCTTCAGGGTGATGTTAAGAACTGCAACATGAATAAGCAAGAAATTAGAGGGCAAATGGCAGACTCCTAATAGTAAGAACAGGTGGAATAATTGCAGTGTATTGCTCCATCCCTGGATATGTGCTTGCTGAGGTTCAGGGGAGGCATAGAGCAGGAATGTGCTCTGTGACGCTTGTTACCACTGCCAGAAATGTCCATCTCATGCTCCCTTAGAGCCACTAAGAACACATGAAGAGATCAGTTAGGGGTCAGGACCCTGGGACTTCATACCCAACATCTGAGCTGCAATCCCAAAGCCGAAAGATGTCACTCAGACTCTGACGTGCATGAGGTCCTCTGCCACCATTTGTCTCTGGCTCATGAGTTTCTCCACCCTACTGCCAAAAAAGGGGGCACCTTAGAGCCCCATCTTCTGCTTGTTGTTCTTCCCCAACCCCAGCCTGGACCTTTCTTGCACTGCAGACAGTGTAGAATCAAACCAACACACAGATGACTTCACATATCATAGGGAGACTATTGTGTTGCAACTTGCTCCCGAATAAAAAGAGTCTGGCTGTTGTACTACTTGGAAGGGATGCCTAGAGGTCTCTGGTCCATCCCCTCACTCACAACAGGTGTCTGATCAGGTATCTGTGTCTAGTCAAGAGTTGAGTATCTCCCAAAATGGAGATCCCACAAGCTCTTCAGACCCCTGACCCATGGCTTAACCATCATCATGTGGGAGGAAAAAAAAAAAAAAAAAAAAAATCCTCATCTGAATTCCTTAGATAACCTCCTTATTACTAAGGAGTAATTTGCTCTACATCACTTCAGGACAAAGGGGTCAGGCACCACAGCACTGGAAACTGACCCTAAGCCCAGAGGAAGGGAATACAGCATATGCCTCCTTTCAGCAGGGTCCCATGGGGACAGGGTCCCTCTGTCCCAGAGCAAGAGAGCGGAGACAAAGAGCTGTCTCACCCATGTTCTCGCATGCCCAAAACCCAGGACTCGCCTTAGCATCCAAGCATCCCCTTGCATGGTTTTAAAGCCAATCTCCAAGCCCAGAAAGGCTTCACGCAACCAGCTTCCCCAACCTTTGAGAGTCATGTGTAACTCAGCACAAGTTGACCGTGCTGTTGGAAACAGCCCAGCCCTCCCTATCCCCTGGAGAGGGATGAAGGTCAGGATTGCTTCTTTAGGCAGCAGCTGACACATGCCAGCTCTAGCTGAGTGTGAAGCTCCAGGGGGTTTTCTAGATACTGGAAGTACTGTGTTGGGAAAGTCTGTGCTAACCAGCAGGTGGCAAGCGCCCCAGGGGCTTTCAACTAGGACTGAGGAACTAGATTCGAAGCTCCAGTGGAAGGGCTCTTCCACAAGGAGATAGGAGGCTCCCTTCAATCTCTAACAGAAAACACACCATAGCATAACCTTCCTGAAACCTAAGGCAAGGCAGCGGCAAGCCGGCTTTACAGGGACTTGGCCACAGTGACTCAGATTCACATCACTACAAAAAGGACCTGGGAGCTTCCCATCCCCCTCCCGCTTTTCAACCCACAGCTGGAAATGGCAAATCAAAAGCTACTAGGGTTTGTTCTGATTGACCAGAGCAAGCAATTCCTCTGTTACCAAACCATGACCCAATTCCAATAAGCATATGTGCTCTAAGGAAGACAGAGGAGATAGTCTGGTTGGCTACGTTATCATATTATTCCTTTAAAGACCGATTCATTAGCAATCAAATACAGGCACTGGAGGCAACAAGGGTTAAAAAAACCCCAAACCAACCAATCAAAAAAACCCCCAAACCCTAAAACAGCACTGACATGTGCCATTAGCAGAAAGCCATTTTACTCCTTATTGCAGTTCACGCTGTTTACAACCCCAGCCGGCCAGGGAACACGCACCTTTCAGCAGGCCATCGGAATCAGCACAGCAGTCTTTACTACCCCCACCAGCAAGCTTGTGCTAGCACCTCCAGATCAGCTGATAAGACCTTGTTTTTAAACTCTTGCAGCAGCTCACCAAATCCATTCTGCATCTGCTGTGCCTAGGACTACAGCAGAACACCATTAAAACCTGTTTCCAGGCTAATGGACACAAGAGCTAAGCAGCTGGAATGAAGCCAGCACAAGCATCTCTTCCGAGCTTCAGAATCTGATTGGCAGTCTCACTCTGTTAAAGACAGAATGAGAGCCACTACCTTGCCTTGACAGCATGAAGTAGTATTAAAGCAGGCAGAATAATTTGCAGGAGCCAGTGCCTCTGCAGGCATCTGTCTAATGCAAGGGCTATGCACTGGATGTGCCTCAGGAGTATGGGAGATCGTCAGGACACAGCTGGGACCAGAAAGTGCCCTGGAGCTATTCTGTGTGCCCTGGAGGGCTCTGGAGTGCCCCACTCCCTCCATGGTGTACCTGGGGCAGCTGTGAAGACCAGCTGACTGTAGGTTGCAAGACCGAGCTATTATTTCCAGAAGCAAATGGGTCCTGTAAACCATAAGAAGGCAGCCAAATTCAGAGGCAAAGCTCTACCTGCATAGTAAGAAAAGAATAATTTTTACCTCTGGCTCCCCCCCACCAGCTGGAGTTCTCTGAGAAGCTACACCGCTCCTTCCTAGCAAATCAAGCTTTTATCCAGCAACCCTGACAAGGTCAAAATCTTGCCACGTGTCCTTTGTGCCCTGAGAGCCATTTTGGTATTTGGGGTTAATGCTGTTATTCCTGTCTGGACATTCCTCCAAAACAGCAGATGAGAGAACAAGTGCTTCCTGCTCCTTCTGCCAACTACAGCAAAGCTCAGCCATGTTTATTTATCCTGTGTCTGAGCTGGCCAGATCTTTGACCCGATGTGTGCTGAACACCACCCTTCTTCCCCTCATGCAGAGGCAGGTGCTTTCCATGTCTCCAAGGTGGCATGGGAGGCAGGAGACCAAGGGCACTAGGAGACCCTAGCACGGAGCCACAAGAGAATGCCAGATGCCAGCTATGCAAGACACAGGGAAGCCTGCGGCTGCTGGTAATGTGCCGCTGCCTCCCACCATTGTGCAAATTTCTCCCGGCTGCCTGGCCAGAGCATTCTGCTGCAACGCCATCCCCCAGCCCTTCTTCAGACACCTCCTCCTAGCCGCATCCTCTCCCTTCCAGAAGCTTACCAGCAATTGCCCCCCGCCTTTGGTAGGGTGCACCTCCACTTCAGAGTAGCTTAGTAAGCAGTTTATTAATTGGGAGGAAGGTTTAAGGGGAAACAAGGCTCCGAAAGTCTGAGAGCCATTGCTGTATGCTAGGAGCTGCCTCCGTCATCATTCTCCGGCTTTGTCTAGCAGCAGGAGGCACGCCCGCTGCGTATCCTTGGGACAAGCAAGCCAGAGAAACCCCTTCATCCCTCCTCAGTATCACCACAGAGAAATTCTGTGCCCACCTGGCTAACTGTAAGCTTCCCAAGGAGAAAAGTTTTCATCGGCTCTGCCTGAAATTGTACTTCAAAGCAGTCCTTTGTTACAGAACGGCTGGGCACCCTGCCCATCTCAGTCACCAGATGGGAATCCTCCCCCACCCCACACCACAGAGGAGTGATACCTGGCTGCCTGCAGTGGCTTGTCCAGCGTTGGCACTCCCGGAGGCCCCAGTGCCACAGAGAAGTGCAGGCTGCAGCGATGCACGGCTCCCACCGCGTCTGCCGCACTGCCCTCCGATTCTAGCAGAAGTGCAGGCACCAGGCGCTCAGCAGCCAACCACACTGCAGCAGGGGGAGGGGAGGACATGCAGCCAGGCTCCAGAAACAGGACAGTCAGATGCTCTCCTGGGAGCACAGAAAGCACCACGCACACCAAGCCCAGGGCTCCCTCCTTGGGGACTGATGGAAGCACCAAGGAGCCGAGCCGAGCCCCCAAGCTGCTGCCACATGCTGCCCAAGGGGCTCTACCCCACCACCGGGCTCCTGCTCAGTCTGCCAAAGTCACCCCCACCCTACAACCAGCCAGCTCTGCTCCATCCTACTCTCAATTTTGTGGCAAAAGCTTTTACATCATGTTTCGTATCACCCTCACCTGTGTCCCCACTGCTGACCTCAGCCCCTAAAGCAAAGTAGGTGGAGCTGCGGAGAACTCTCCAGCTGTGCAATTGCTACCACTGTGCCCACAGAAACGACCAGATAGAGGACAAGATCACTGGGAGTCCTACTGTGTCAGCACTGCGCAGTGCAGGGCTGGGCCAGGCACTGCCTAGAAGCATTCATTTGATGTCTAGATGCTTTATGCAGAGATAGGACAAATGCCACAGCATCCCATGTAGCCAGTGGATTGTTGCTACAACCATCCCATCCATAGTAACACAGTGCACTCCGCAATGTTTCGTGAGCCTCTGGAGGCATGCTGTCCCCAACTACCTACATCTGCCCAAGCTAGTGCTCCATCAGGATTCCTGTCCCTCCCCACGGGTTCCCCCAGAGGGCTTCAGGTGTCCCAGGAGGAAGCCCAGCCATGCTGACATGCAGGCCCTCTCCTGCCTCATATGCATATACTCTCTTGCCACACACACGTCTTCACTAGGGCATCTTACTTGTTTCTCTTCCCTTCCCTAGTTTTGGAGGGCAAACCTGGCTGGTGATGGGGTACACACGGCTACAGCACAGTTAAAAAAAAAAAAAAATTAATGTAAGTTACATAACAGGAGTGCAAACACGTATTATTTATCTTACACTGTAAGCCACTCCCGGCAGTGAAGGCACAGCCTAATTATAGAGCTGTGAATCCCGCAGTCGGGAGTCCACAGCACCCTGGAAACAGCCATGACTGGGACTTCAGGCTGTCCCACCATTGTCACAAACACACGCCTCCCTCGGGGCTCCCGGCCTCTGCCAGCCTTCCCTGCCTAGCAGGCAAGAGCACGGGCAGCAGAGCAGCTGGTCCTGCCTGCGGGGAG